>NC_058084.1:113593817-113893817 GCF_014858855.1 Bufo gargarizans | reverse complement strand
ACCCCTACTCTGCATAGGTGATAGGGACCTAAATTTCAAAAAATCTTCTGTTACAAGGTGACATTTTAACAATTTTGCCGTATACAAAACCCCTGCTCTGCATAGGTGACAGGGAATTTAATTTAAAAATTCTTCTTTAATTGATGCACGCCCACTCCGTTCATTAAATGCTTAAACTTTAATTTCTTGTCCCACATTTGCGCTTCAATAATTTGTCCCACTTTTCCGCTCGATCATATTTCATTTAAAAAAATTAACCTCCCTTGCATGTGGTCTCTCTTTCTCCCGCTCCCTCTCCCGCGTGGAACCCTGATTCGCCGATAACCGTGATCAACATGGTAAGCTCAGAAAATAACATTGAAAGTTAATAGAGAAGATATCCAAATGGATCGTTGATGCCATGGTGACGTGCGATCAGGCAGAACTTATCTAGAGTCAACAAAGCGGTAGCAGGGCCTCTCCTGTCTAACATTTCCAAATCCTAAATACCCTAGTGACATTCCCTATATTTTTTTTTATTAATCATTCCAATAACAGGGCATATTAAGAGTCCTGTATTGTTATTTATCGTCACTACCTCCCCAAGTCAGTAGTGCGTAATTGCTGCGCACCCCCTCCTTTCCTTCGAATCTTCTGCTTTAATAACTTTTCCCATATTTCCGCCCTAATACTATTAAATTTCCTCCTTTGATCTCCCTTGGATGTGGTCTCTCTTTCTCACGCTTCCTCTCCGGAGTGGAACCTTGATTCGCCGATAACCATGATCCACAGGAAGGCTCAGAAAAGAACATCTTAAGTTTATAGAGAAGATATCCAAATGGTTCGTGGAAATCACTGTGACGTGCGACATGGTGGGGCAGAATGTGTGCATGCATACACGAACTGACCGATGGGTCTCTAAATTGGTCACATGGCCTGATCTTGCTGTTTATGCCTTGGAGGTGCTGGCATGCACTGCAGCTAGTGTATTGTCTGAACGTGTGTTTAGCATGACTGGAGAGGGTTATCACAGGTTATATTTCCCAATGTTTAGGGGTGTACCTTAATTTAATAAAATAAAAATAAATTTAAAACCAAAAAGCAGTGTACGCTACCTCCTCCTCCACCGCCACATCCACTTACACCACCACATCCACCGCCTCCACAACCTCCTACTCCATATGGACGTAGTCCTCCGAGATCAAGATTATTATTTTTAATTTTTACGTATTTTATGTTATTTAAAGTCATTTCTTTATCCTCATTTGTTTGCCATGCTCTTAACCACATTTTGATGCCATTTGCAGCCCTCTAGCCCTTTCCATGACATTTTTACAGCCATTTTGCTCAAACATTCATGTCCCCATTGACTTCAATAGGGTTCGGGTTCGGGGTCAAGTTCGGGTTCCGAACTCAAACTTTTTTGTGTTGTTCGGCCTAACCCATTAAACCCGAACATCCATGTGTCCGCTCAACTCTACCGATAAGCACACTCGCCTAGCTCACGACAGTCTGGACTACCTCACATCTCTAAAAATTAATGAGGCATGGATCTCAGAGGAATTCAACACCTGTGATGACCACATGTAACTGAGTTTCCTCATGCCAGCCCACACATATCTGCCACCACGCAGAACAAAGAATGGTAATTGTCTTATGTATATACAGCGGCATAGAAGGCTTTTTTCTGTCAGGTGAATACCTAATTTTTAGGGCCTGTACTCCACTAGCCTAAAGTAAAATTGTTATTTAGTGACGGCCTAATGTACCTCCAGCCACATAATCACTTGTTCTTTTCTGTCAGATGAATGCCTAATTTTTGAGGCCTGTACTGGTCTACAGTAAAATTGTTATCTAGTAACCATCTAATATACCTCCAGCCACATAATCGCTTGTTATTTTCTGTCAGGTGAATGCCTAATTATTGGAGCCTGTACTGGCCTGCAGTAAAATTGTTATCCAGTGACCGCCTAATGTACCTCCAGCCATATAATCACTTGTTCTTTTCTATCCGGTAAATGCCTAATTTTGGGGGCCTGTACTCCACTGGCCTACAGTAAAATTGTTATTCAGTAACCGCCTAATGTACCTCCAGACACATAATCACTTGTTTTTTCTGTCAAGCGAATGCCTAATTTTTGGGGCCTGTACTGGCCTACAGTAAAATTGTTATGTAGTGACAGCCACATAATCACTTGTTCTTTTCTGTCAAGTGATTGCCTAATTTTTGGGGCCTGTACTCCACTGGCCTACAGTAAAATTGTTATTCAGTGACTGTGTAATATACCTCTGTCACATTCAGTGTGGGGGAAAAACGCCACACTAAACACAGGAGGGAAGGGGAACAGTAACTCAGCCTGGATACTAGGGAAGAAACAGGTCACCTCCTAAAAAACCCTAATCCGGGCCCTAACTACCTATCAATATGAATAGACCTTGAACGTAGGAATATTCATATGCTGTATACCTAGGCCCTTATATCCCTATAAGGCCCTGGAAGGAGGTTAGGACCAGAAACAACCCATTTCTCCCTAGATGGATGAATGGAAGCCTCTGTCTCAGGCCCAGATACAAACAACAGGGAATACAACAAACACAAAACAATAAGAAAAGCCAAGACTTTTCTGAAAGTAGAAAACTGTTAACTCCAGAAGCACCACAGAGTACAATGGACCAGCTAGTTAGAAGTCAGGAAGAAAATCTATAAACCGCACCTCCAAGAGTGAGAAGTGGCTACTTATGGGAAAGGTAATTTACCAACAAGCAACAACTAAAGCAAGCGGTGTGGCACTCACCAAAACACAGACACAATAATATCCACAGTGAACTTGTCAATTTAACCCACGAGTTGCCAGTCTCTCCGATCTCCTGGTACCCGCCATGGGAACGTCCATGACAACCTCCAGCCAAATAATCACTTGTTCTTTTCTGTCAGGTGAATGCATAATTTTTGGGGCCTGTACTGGCCTACAGTAAAATTGTTATCCAGTGACTGCCTAATGTATCTACAGCCACATAATCACTTGTTTTTTTCTGTCGGGTGAATGCCTAATTTTTGGGACCTGTAATGGCCTGCAGTAAATTAGTTATCCAGTGACCATCTAATATACCTCCAGCCACATAATCAATTTTTGGGGCCTGTATGACACTGGCCTAAAATAAAAAAATTCTAGTCTCCTGCAGAGCACATTAAAGTCAATGCGGTCCGCCTCGAACGCGCGGTTTGCAAATATTTGATTGCGAGTGCGCGTTCACGCTCGCAAATCGTCCCGGTAGATGTTTGTCCACCACTACTAGTGATAGACGAACATCTGCCAGGACGGTTCGCGAATGCGATCAAATGTTCTCGAACCGCAAGTTCGCGGCGGGTCCCATTAATTTTAATGGCAGGTGAACCTGAAAAACCTTCAGCTCATATTTGCAGCCAAGAAATAATTAATAGAAATGCACAAATAGTCCCACAACATGGACAGTGACATACCAGATGTATTATTGGAATTTGCAATCTCCATAATTTTTTCAATGCGAAATATCAGCAATATAATTTTCGTGTACACGCATGCGCAAATGCACTATACAGTATTCAAATGCACTATAAAGAAAGTATATTGGTATATAACACCCTGCTTCAATCAGTTTTTTTGGGGGGGCGACTGGTATATCAGACCAGTAGAAATTATTTGTTCCAATAACGCTTGTCCCTCTATATACCTGGAGTATCGCAGCAGAACTGCACACAACTGCCGCACAATAAAAATTCACTATAATATACTTTCTAACATAGAAAGTAAAGTACAGACCAAAAGTTTGGACACACCTTCTCATTCAAATTGTAGATTCACACTGAAGGCACCAAAACTATGAATTAACACATGTGGAATTATATACATAACAAAAAAGTGTGACACAACTGAAAATATGTCATATTATAGGTTCTTCAAAGTAGCCACCTTTTGCTTTGAATACTGCTTTGCACACTCTTGGCATTCTCTTGATGAGCTTCAAGAGGTAGTCACCTGAAAAGGTCTTCCAACAGTCTTGAAGGAGTTCCCAGAGATGCTTAGCACTTGTTGGCCCTTTTGCCTTCACTCTGCGGTCCAGCTCACCCCAAACCATCTCGATTGGGTTCAGGTCCGGTGACTGTGGAGGCCAGGTCATCTGGTGCAGTACCCCCATCACTCTCCTTCATGGTCAAATAGCCCTTACACAGCCTGGAGGTGTGTTTGGGGTCATTGTCCTGTTGAAAAATAAATGATGGTCCAACTAAATGCAAACCGGATGGAATAGCATGCCGCTGCAAGATGCTGTGATAGCCATACTGGTTCAGTATGCCTTCAATTTTGAATAAATCCCCAACAGTGTCACCAGTAAAGCACCCCCACACCATCACACCTCCTCCTCCATGCTTCACGGTGGGAACCAGGCATGTAGAGTCCATCCGTTCACCTTTTCTGCATCGCACAAAGACACGGTGGTTGGAACCAAAGATCTCAAATTTGGACTCATCAGACCAAAGCACAGATTTCCACTGGTCTAATGTCCATTCCTTGTGTTCTTTAGCCCAAACAAGTCTCTTCTGCTTGTTGCCTGTCCTTAGCAGTGGTTTCCTAGCAGATATTCTACCATGAAGGCCTGATTCACACAGTCTCCTCTTTACAGTTGTTCTAGAGATGTGTCTGCTGCTAGAACTCTGTGTGGCATTGACCTGGTCTCTAATCTGAGCTGCTGTTAACCTGCGATTTCTGAGGCTGGTGATTCGGATGAACTTATCCTCCGCAGCAGAGGTGACTCTTGGTCTGCCTTTCCTGGGGCGGTCCGCATGTGAGGGAAGTTTCTTTGTAGCGCTTGATGGTTTTTGTGACTGTACTTGGGGACGCTTTCAAAGTTTTCCCAATTTTTCGGACTGACTGACCTTCATTTCTTAAAGTAATGATGGCCACTCGTTTTTCTTTACTTAGCTGCTTTTTTCTTGCCATAATACAAATTCTAACAGTCTATTCAGTAGGACTATCAGCTGTGTATCCACCTGACTTCTTCACAATGCAACTGATGGTCCCAACCCCATTTATAAGACAAGAAATACCACTTATTAAACCTGACAGGGCACACCTGTGAAGTGAAAACCATTTCAGGTGACTACCTCTTGAAGCTCATCAAGAGAATACCAAGAGTGTGCAAAGCAGTAATCAAAGCAAAAGGTGGCTACTTTGAAGAACCTAGAATATGAATTCAGTTGTTTCACACTTTTTTATGTATATAATTCCACATGTGTTAATTCATAGTTTTGATGCCTTCAGTGTGAATCTACAATTTTCATAGTCAGAAGAAAACAAAGAAAACTCTTTGAATGAGAAGGTGTGTTCAAACTTTTGGTCTTTACTGTATATTATAACATTGTACACGGAAGGCAATCCATTAGAATATACATAAAGATAAAACGTAACCTTTAATAATGTTACTATGAGGGTCCATTCACACGTCCGTAAGTGTTTCGCGAATCCGCAAAACACAGACACCGGCAATGTGCATTCCGCAATCTGCGGACCGCACATCGGCGGCACTATAATAGAAAATGCCTAATCTTGTCTGCAATTGCGGACAAGAATAGAACATGTTCTATTTTTTTTGGGCGGAAACGGAAGCACGGATGCGGAAGTGAGAATTCGCAAATACGGATGCGGACAGCACATTCCGGACCCATTGAAAATGAATGGGTCTGAGCCGCGAGCCAAGATAGACGCTTGATCTCAGAGCTCCTCACAGACGCCGCTGCTTTTCCAGCATAACGGGTGCCTTATTCCCCTATCATTGTAATAAATAACAAAGATAGAAGTGAGACAGCTTTGGGCACACAGAAATCGTGCCATACACAATCTGAGATGGATCGCTTCCTCAAAAAGAAAAGTTTTTTCGCCAGCACACAGATCCAAGATGGCGCCGGAGGGTGCCAGAGCAGCCGCGCAGCCGGAAGACTCGGATGGAGAGAGCTCCTGTGCCATGTCTAAGGGAGCGGAGACTGTGGATCTTCTGTTGTCCAGAGCCTTCTTCAAAAAGACACTTTACAGAGCGCTCCAACCACTACACAAGGACATTTCCGACATAAAGACGAGGTAAATCAAATTGGGGGGCGCATTATGGCATTAGAGGAGACACAGGCGGCTATAGCTAACCATGGAGAGGATGTACGTAAGGTCTTGCAAGACCATAACTCATATCTCACGGCTGCTCTCCTTCACTTAGAAGACCAGGAAAACAGGAGCAGGTGGAAGAATGTCCGCATAAGAGGGGTGCCAGAGGACGTTTCTCCTGGGGATATTACAAATGCAGTGACCGCCATTTTTACCTCACTTGTGGGAGAGGATAAAGCCTCCCAGATAATAATTGAGAGAGCCCACAGAGCTCTGAGTCCAAAACCGCCTGAAAACTGCCCCCCTAGAGATATAAAATGCAGCCTACTAAACTATCTGGACACGGCTTCTCTATTAAGAGGCGCAAGAGAAACTAAAGACATCACATTTAATGGGGCATGTATACAATTCTACCAGGATCTGGCGTCTAGCACCCTGGCAAAACGCAGAGCACTGAAACCTGTTACGGATGCCCTCAGGTCACACAAACTTCCAGTGAGATGGCTGTTTCCCTTTGGCCTAGCTACTTCCAAAGCAGAGCAGCAAATTGTAATCAGAACGCCACAGGACTTAGCAGCAGCCTGGGACAAGCTCGGTATTGCTCCAGTTGAAGTCCAGCCTTGGATGCCCGTGCCAGAGGATCTGGGTATCCCGGATCTGCCTGAGATTGAAATGTGGCAGGTGGTCAAGAAGCCAAAGTCACCCAAAAGCAGGATCACTTGAGGACTGTCAGGAGCCATTCATACCTATCTTCCTATGCATTTATAGTCGCCTCCATATCCCTCAACACCAGATGCAACTCCAGGAGGTCATTGGGCGACCCCCTAACTGTAAATGTTCTAATGGTTCTACTTGTTCTAACTTAACTGTTTTAATGTGTGTTCCATGCAGGTCGTATGCTCTCTTTGTCATGATATACCTTTAAGCGTACAAATGACTCCTGGTTCACTAGCCATTACCTTTGTGATGGTGGGTGAACTTGGAATTACATTTGCTCTTGCTTTTTCATGTTTTTTCAAGTCATTTCTATCTGAAAAGTAATGAAAGATCTTACACAGCTTTTTCACCTTCCTAGGATCCCATTTAATTAATCCTATGCTTTTACCCGTTATACGATGATGTGTAATACTTGCTATCTACAAAATTGCAGCTAGTCTGGATGCCAAAGTCTTTCTTCCCTTCCCAGCGGGGGTGTTGCGCTTCTCCGGGCCGGACCTGCCCTCCTCATTCACATTTTGGGGATGGCATGGTTGAGTCGGGTGGACTGCTAACGCCTCAGTTACTGATTATATCAACAACTATTATTAACCCCATGTTTGCTACCAAGGTTCATTGTAAAAATTGTTTCCCCTTAGTTTTTACTTTTATAAGGCTCGCAGTAGGCAGTGACATTTGCTTTTCCTCTTGGGGTTATGGCTAACTTGAATGTATTGTCCCATAATGTGAACGGGCTTAATGTTCCTCAAAAATGAAGACAGATTTTCAACCTTCTATATAAACAGAAAGTGGACATAGTCTTGTGGCAGGAGACGCACTTCCGCCATGGCCACATCCCTTCACTACCCACGTCTAAATACTTGCAGTGGTTTCATGCTACACATTCATCTGCTTCCAGAGGTGTGTCTATTGCCATTAGCCCCTCTATCCCTTTTTGTCTGGTAAAATCCTATATTGATCCAGAAGGTCGTTTGCTTATTATACAGGGCACAATTTATAATGTTAAGATTACTATCGATAACATGTATGCTCCTAATTGTCGCCAGGTTCCCTGGTTACTTAGGGCACTCAGGACGATTAAGGACTTCTCTGAGGGCATGCTGATAGTAGGTCGAGATATTAATATCTCACTAGATACCCCCCCAAAGATCTACCAATATTATTAAGAAACAAATGGTGGGAATGATGATGGCGATGGAGGAGATGCGTCTGGTTGATGTTTGGCGAACTATCCATCCCTCAGAAAAGGATTTCACTTTCTTTTCACATGTTCACAACTCATACAGTCGGATAGATTACCTTTTCTTGCCAGATTAACATTTGACATGTGTGAAAGGTGCAGAGATAGGGAACCTGGTAATATCAGATCATGCTCCCATCCTGATGTGAATTTCTCTCCAATGTCTTCCTCATAAGGCCTGGTCGTGGAGGTTGAAAACCACACTTCTTGAAACACAATCCCACCTAAAAACATTAGGAGACAAACTAGAAAATTATTTCAAAACCAATGCCATCCCTGATATTTCTATTCCAATGCTATGGAAAGCTCATAAGGCATACATAAGAGGTGAACTGATAGCATTGGGTTCCTATGTTAAAAAGAAATCCACAAAGGAGTTGATGTTGTTGCTCTCTCAGATCCATACACAGGAAAAATTGCATAAATTTACACACTCTGAGGTACATAAGGAGGCACTAACTGTACTTAGACGTAAAGTTAAAGACCTCCTCAATATCAAAGAAGCCAGATCTTGCGCCTGAAAAGTAAAATAAATGAGCATGGCAACAAAGGGAACAAAATGATGTCTCACTTAATTAAAATGTTTGTCTCATCAATAAGGACCAGCCTTTCCTTAAGAGTAACCTCTACCCCCCTCATAGCCAAAGGTTTCCAGACATTTTACTCAAAACTTTACAACCTCCCTACACCAGTTGTAGATCAGGACCAGCTAGAGAGAACAAATGCAACTCTCATAGAGGAATTTTTTACTTCGATTAAATCTCCCTCATTATCGGATGAGGAACAACAGCAACTCCTTAAACCCTTCTCTACGTCTGAAGTGGGAAAAGTCCTTAGCTCTATCCCCATAGGGAAGAGCCCAGGACCTGACGGTCTCCCAATTATCTATTACAAGAAATTTAAACAACTTCTACTCCCTCATTTTACTGATCTCTGCAACTCACTGTTGGGGGGGGTCATCTCTAGCTCCCCAGGCCTTGAGGGCGCACATAACAATCTTGCACAAAGAAGGGAAGGACCCTGAGGACTGTGGGAGCTATAGGCCCATCTCTTTACTCAACTGTGACTTGAAATGGTGGTCTATATTACTAGAAAACAGGATATCCCCCATGTTAAACAAACTTATTGATCCTGAAGAAGTAGGGTTTGTCCCTGGAAGGGAAGGGAAGCACAATATCTGGAGGTTGATCCACCTGATCCATAATGCCCAGGTTACAAATACGCCCATGTTACTTTTGGGTACTGATGCGGAGAAGGCATTCGACAGGGTCAATTGGGACTTTATGAAAGCAACTCTAATGAAATTCGGGTTTCCCTCTGTATTTGTTTCAGCCATTTTCTCATTATATTCATGTCCCATGGCACAAGTCATGGTAAATAGCACCCTGTCAGATGCCTTCCCCATCAGAAATGGGAGTAGGCAGGGTTGCCCCCTTTCACCTTCACTTTTTATTTTATGTCTAGAAATGCTCCTCCTGAAAACTAGACAATCAAACAAAATACAAGGCATTTCCTTAGGCCAATACCACCACAGGTCCGCAGCGTTTGCTGATGACCTCTTAATAGTAATTTCCAACCCCGGAGAAGCCCTCCCTATCATTATGTCTATATTTAATCAGTTTAGTATGGTCTCTAATTTCAAGATTAATTTCTCCAAGTCAGAGGCCCTTCTGATTAACATTCCAAATACTGTCTTGGCCCCACCCAAGCGTTCCTCCCCTTTTAAATGGCCCACAGTGCCAATCAAGTTTTTAGGGGTTAATGTCCCTGCTGACTTGAACCTACTGTTCAAACTAAATTACACTACACTTCTTTCCAAGATCAGATCCTTCATCTCTTCTATAAGAGTACCTTACATGTCTTGGTTTGGTAGAAAAAAAACTATTATCCATATTTGTTTTGCACCAACTTTTATATTAGTGGCACCATATTTAGATATAGAGAGAACCCTATTGGGAATACATAGACATGCTATAATGTGGTCGTAGGAAGTCCCGCTCCCCCTCTGCCCAAAGATGTGCACACTGACTAAAAGTATGCTCACTAGTTATCGCAATTCCCCAAAAGCCCCCCTAAAAGGAAGTAAAGTGTCAAAAATAGCCCCACTTAGTGTGCTACCTTACCTCTTTAACAAGATGGGAGGAGGAGATAAAAGTTGGTGGCACTCTTTGGGAAATACTAGAATAGGTGAAGTGACAGAGGCCAATCATATAATATCTCTGGAAAACATTTACAACAAACTGGGAAGAGATCCTCCTACTCCAATACAATTGTGGGACTTTAAGAATATATGCAGGAAATATGAAAAAAGGCTTCTGAATCTACGTTTTTGGAGCCCACACGGTTAGAAAATGTTTCTATTCTCCCTTCCCATCTGAAAAAATCTCTTTAGTGACTTACAACAATTTACTGGACATGTCCAGTATTTCCAAACCATTTTACATCAATAGGAAAAAGATTTGGGGAGGAGTTTCTCTGAGACTGAATCTTCATACATTCTATCTCATGCAACAGGGTTCTCCACATGTTTCCGCTATCAGGAAAACTCTTATAAAACAATTACCATATGGTATAAGACACCAGTTTATCTGTCTTCAATAGGATTATCTCCCACTGATCAATGTTGGAGATGCCATTCGGATGTTGGATCCATGATACACATCTGGTGGTCCTGCCCCTTGATAACACAATTTTGGAAGGATGTTGAGAGATCCATCAACTCAATATGTTCCACTTTTATAAAACTCACTCCCGAGTTGGTACTGCTGTGGATCCCAGCTCCAAATTTTCAACCTTCGAAAGAAAATCTTCCTACACACATGATTGCGACCGCAAAATTGCTCATTCCAACTAGGTGGAGGGACACCACCCCTCCAGACTTAAAAATGTGGTTCAACTAGAATGGAGGAGTTGGTAGGTTGGATCCATGGCAATAGACTTAAGTATCTAGAGTTGTGGTACCCATGGAAAAGGGCGCAAACAGTGAGGGATTCAGAGGTTCTAGATCGGGTGGTAGTTTGAATGTGTGGTTTGATTCTTACAGAATTTCCTGTTAGGACATGGGCTCATAGCAAGATACAATATATTTTTTCCTATTCTGGAAATAGTCGGGGGAACCTGTTCGTCATCACAATTTATGGGAAAGCTATTCTTACATTTTTATGTGCATAACAGCATACACCTTGTTATCATAATCTTAACAATTAACCCTTGGAGGGTTTGTGACTCTCCTGCTACCAGAGAGCCTTTTTCTTTTTTCTTTCTGTTTCTTTTCCCTTTTTCTTTCCTGTTTACCCATGTTGTTCAACATGTATATTGATTGTGTGATCAGATTGAAAAACGCTTATGTACATATACAGTAATGCATTGTATTATACAATATTGTCCATTTACTGTACTACATATGTCATGAGCCATTATGTCAACCTTTATTTAAAATAATTGAAACAGCAAAAAGAGATTTACTGAAAATGAATGGGTCTGCACCCGTTCCGCACCCATTTTGCGGACGTGTGAATGGAAAATATATCCCTCAAAATGAAAATAAATTAAATTGTTAAAGTTAAGCAAAAAGCATTCGGCGGCACTAAATCAGGTGCTCAGCGGCACCAAATGAGAAACCATATGTCCTACCACAATTCGGGGGGTTCCGGCGCACATCCATGAATCCCGGAGGGAAAGCAAAAAACATCTATCCCTGGGCTAGATGATGATGTGGTATTGAAGGACAGGATGGGCAAAGAACTGTCCCTGATATTGCCCTACAGGGGGGTGCTATTCTGGCCCTGATAGCCTAACCACAGACCACCCGCCCTGATAAGAGCGACCCTCGTCCGGAACCTTACCCTATATAAAAATGGCCCTAGTAAGCCCCTAGCCCCTAGGCCCATGACTTCCAGGTGATCACTATATAGATCTATGTGTTTTTGACTCATTATAAAAGTATACTATAAGTATATTGCACCCTTCTGAGTATCACACCTATCGATGGCACACCTTTACCAGTCCTTAAAAAGACTTGTGTGGCCCTATTAGCTAGCATGTTGTGTCCCTAACAGCCTGTCCCTGCTCCACACAGCAACCTCTCCCTACACTGGCAAATTGCTGAATGTAAAATGGCGTCCAGATCAGGTTTATTTATAAGGTAGGAGGTATGTCAATGTGCTGAAACGTCTCAATTGGCTGTCCTGTACCACCTGATGGATGTGTCATGGGTCAAAGTTCTTCACAATGTAAAAGAATATGGCGGGTGCGAATATCTCCATATGTTCGCATGTTCAGTGAATTGCGAACACGCAAAGTTCGCCGCGAAACGACCGCCGGGCGAACCGCAAGGCCATCTCTAATCACTACTCACCAACTCCTTACATCAAGAAGCAGTTCTATTTTCAAAATAAACATCACAAAGTGTCCAAACAACATCAAAGCTTGACATTGTTTACATCTTATGGCATCTACTGACAGGTTATGTTTAATTGGATCATTTAGGCTGGAGAATGGGGTTGTTTATTGCTAGTTTTAAAGGCTGGTTTTAGATTATTGTCCATGTGAAGGCCTGATTTCCCAGACCAAGCCTCGCCTCAACCAAACTTACTGGATCGTAATGACACGATGCCATGAGAACAGCAAAGTAGACCTGGGGTTGGGCTGGAATTCACAGCATCATAGATCATTAAGCCATGGTTGGTCCCAGAAATGCACTGTCACATGGACCATGTTTCTGTGACTGAACGTTCTCACAAAAGTGTACCAAAGAGTTATATTTTTTCCAGATTGAACTAAATATACACAGCTGAAAAAAACTATAGAATTCCTTCTGGCTACTCTACAATGCAAGACCAAAAATTAGAAAAGTGACATTTTACATATAAAGTTACACAGTTAACAATGCAGCATAATTTAATATTATTCTGCTATCTGCGGAATTCCCCTATCTGGCCCTGAAATATTATCCCCTTTCTTAAAGGATCTCATTGTTTCCATTCATGCAAACCACATTAATGAAGTATACAAAATTCTAAGAAGTCTGAAGTCTTCATAATATAGATGTTGTCCTTCTTAAAAGAGGCTTAATTACAGTCTCAATAGGTCAGCCCGTGCGTCTGATATTTCTTCAGTTTTCTTTGACCTTTACATAATAATGCTTCATTTCACTGAGGGGGGAAGGGATGTTTTGCACTTCATAAATTTGAACTAATCTTTAGTGAATGCTCGGAGTACACATAAAATGGATAAATGAGCTTTGTCTTCCACTATGCTAATAATATTAATACATTAGATTTAATTACATATTTGCACATTTGATATATTTTTTTATCTTTTTGACTTAGACTTTGAGGGAATGAAGTGATTCTTAAATGTTTTAACATTTGTTTAGCGAGATTTGCTTATAATCCTTAAATTATTACTTAGCTTACTCTGAACATCTCATTTCTAGTGAGTGCAAGTATGCCAATCTCACCTTAAATGGACTAACGACAAGAGCTTTCTTCAGTTTAGTCAGTTTCCTGCTACAGTATGTAATATTGAGAACCTGTAGTGAAAATGATCAAAGGCTGATCAGTGCCTTGTGTTATTGTACAGTACACGGCATCAAAGCATTGTATCAAGAAACAGTGTACAATACTGTATATACATCTTAGAAAAAACTGCCTCTGAATTTCCCAGAAGAACTATTCGACTTCAGCTTGGTATATCTAAGATTTGCTGTTATTATTATGGCTTAGAACTGAGTAAATATCTACAACACTGTTTCCGATCATATACTGTATGCTGTAGCAACATGCCTACTGCTTCATGTGTAATCCTACGTGGTGAGTGCTCCAAATGTTTGCATCTACCCATCTTACCTAAAAATAAAAGGGCAGATTTACTAATCCTGATTACAATGTATACAGTATGCCATATCTATTACAATGGTAGAGTGGCTCACACTGCATATCTAAATTTGCATTAACTATTAGTTAGCTTATTTTGCAGTACACCATGATTTCATTCTAAAATATTGATACCACTTCGGAGCATGTTGTTGCATTGTAAGCAATGCCCCTTTGTTAAGCTGGAGAACTGAATCAGTCAAGCTAGGCACAGTAGATTATTCCTTTTGGTCCATTTACTTCAGAAAAAACAAGACACAACATTATTTGCTGGATATGATGTGCCAAATATTGTCCGATTTTGTAAATAGTAGGTATAGAATGGGGTGAAATAAATTGCAGTTTATCTAAACAAAGTGGGTGCATATGCATGGCGGTTGCAGACACATTGGGCACTTAGCTTATTGATTGCAATTACTCAGAGGACACAGCACTTAGTGGTACTCACAGATGTATTCCAGCCCAAAGTCCAATAGTCCTAAGGAACCTCTCTGGTTCAAGGACGTTAGGCCTATAAGGCCAGATAGCGGCCTGTGCTATGAGTCAGTGTCATGAGCACTGTGGGGAGACTGGAGGTATAAGTGGTACACGACAATCTCTTTCTAACAAAGCTAGAACCAGCCTTGTACCTCACATGGACCCAGAGAGATCTTCCCATTCATTCCAGCTGTGATGCTAAATTTATTCCAGCTTGTCCTTTCTCAGTAAGCGTGTCCTTGCTGCTGCACATCTCTTCCTGTAACTGCCACAGCTTCCAACATGTTGGAGTGCGGTGGACAAGGAATAAGGAAAAGAACAAACAGCAGGTGGAGTGATACATTTTTTTTTATAGCGCAGTGGCTATACTAAATATTTAATTATATGCAATTTAAAAAGTATGCAGATCCAGGTGCTGGTTTCAAAAATACTAAGTATATTTTTTGTGGAACAACCCATTTAACCCCTTAGCGCAGAATGCCGTGCATGTACGGCGGGGGGGAAACTGTACCAGAACGCAGAACGCTGTACATGCACGGCATTCATTTAAATGCTCCCCTGCCGAGATTGCGCACCTGGAGCACAAATTACCTTGCTGTATCGGGGACCGAACAGCTCTTCCTTGACGGCCAGGGACCGATCAGCAGTGGTCCCGGCCGCAGAACACCGCCACACATCCTGTTGTCCCAACGAGCGATCACCTTTGATCATCTCATTTCAGTCAGAGAAGTGATCGGAGGCAGAGCAAAGTTAGACCTGTGAAAAAAAAAAAAAAAAACACAAAAGTGCCCCTCATTTGTCCCCTGTGACCCTCATCAACCCTCATTTGTCCACTGTGCCCTTCATCACCCCTCATTAGTCCCCTGTGACCCTCATTTGTCCCCTGTACCTGTGTGCTGTCTGCCAATAGTGACAGTACATCAGTCCCTGTCATCCATACTGTCGGTAACCTGTTTTTGGCAAATCATTAGGGTTAGTTAGGAAGTTATTAGGGATAGAGCTCTTATTTTAGGGTAAGTTAGACGTTTATTGGAAAAAAATAAAAAATAATAAAAATAAAAAAATAAAAAAATATTGGGGATGTCCGTACTTGTCCCCGATTATAAATACTCAGTTTTAAACCCCCACATACCTCCGAACCTCTATCTTCTATCTGTGACCAGTCCTTGTCACTGAATTTGCCAGCAGTGACAAATTTCTGTCACCAGTGACCTAAAGCTCCGCTGCTTTTGGAGCATTTTTCTTTTTCAATTTTTTTCGGAATAAAAAAATAGATAAAATATTGGGGACGTCCGTACTTGTCCCCGATTATAAATACTCCGTTTCAAACCCCCACATACCTCCGAACCTCTATCTTCTATCTGTGACCAGTCCTTGTCACTGAATTTGCCAGCAGTGACAAATTTCTGTCACCAGTGACATAAAGCTCTGCTGCTTTTTGAGCATTTTTTTATTTTTTTTATTTTCTGAATAAAAAAATAAATAAAATATTGGGGACGTCCATACTTGTCCCAGATTATGAATACTCAGTTTCAACCCCCCCCCATACCTCCGAACCTCTATCTTCTACCTGTGACCAGTCCTTGTCACTGAATTTGCCAGCAGTGACAAATTTCTGTCACCAGTGACATAAAGCTCCACTGCTTTTGGAGCACTTTTCTTTTTCTATTTTTTTCTGAATAGATATATATATATATATATATATATATATATAAATTTTACAAACAGTCTCAATGGGTGTACAGCACCGAGGAGGCTTATGCCATACTAGCCTCAGAGTCTGACGCTGACAGTGGAGAAGAAGAATCTTTTCTTGTGTATAGCTCTTCTTCTGATTCATCAGTTGACGAACCCTCTCACAGACGCAGTAGAGTTAGCAGCGCATCAGCTTCTACAAATGACCCCAGCTGGACTTCTGCTACTAACTTTGTACCTCAGGTGCCGGACTTTACGGCCACTACAGGCATTCATGTGAACACTGCAGGGTTCACGGAAGCCGATTTTTTTTCCACCTTTTTTTTTTTCTGATGAATTGATAGACATGATGGTGGAGCAAACTAATCTTTATGCCAATCAATTTTTAGCCGCCCACACCAACTCATACTATGCAAGACCCTTTCAGTGGACTCCCACGACCCCTTTGGAGATAAAAAAATATTGGGGTCTAATACTTAATATGGGGATAATTAAAAAAACATCACTACAGTCATAATGGAGTAATGACCTTTTACATCACACGCCAATTTACCGCACCATTATGTCCAGGACCCGATTCAAAAGTCTCCTGAAATTTCTACATTATAACAATAATGCAGATTGTCCACCCCCTAATGATCCAAGATACGATTGTTTATACAAAATTCGGCCCATTATAGATCATTATAATCTCAAGTTTGCCCAGGTCTACACCCCCCAAAAGCATCTGTCCATTGATGAATCCCTTGTGCACTTCAAGGGCAGACTGCATTTTCGCCAATACCTGCCCAACAAATGGGCCAGATATGGCATCAAACTCTACAAACTATGTGAAAGCCAAAGTGGCTATACACATAAATTTTGAGTTTATGAGGGAAAAAATTCAAAAATCGAACCCCCAGAGTGCCCCCGTCTCCTTGGAATAGCAGGAAAAATAGTATGGGACTTGATTCACCACCTGCTAGGTCAAGGGTACAACTTGTACCTTGACAACTTCTACACAAGTGTTCCACTACTGAAATGCCTGTTTTCCAGAGATAATGTTGCATGCGGAACTATCAGACAAAAACAAAAACATTTGCCTAAAAATTTTATAGACCAAAGGATAAGAGTGAGGGAAAGCAGGGCAGTTTGCAATGATAACATGATGCTTGTTAAGTACAAAGACAAGCATGATGTCTTTACACTTACTACCATATATGCTGACAGATCCACCCCTGTTCCAGTTTGTGGATCCACAGAATCAGTCCCCAAACCTGTGTGCATCCAGGACTATAATAAGTTTATTGGAGGGGTGGATCTGTCAGACCAGGTACTGCAACCATACACTGCCCTCCGCAAAACTCGGGCATGGTATAAAAAATTGGCATTGCACCTGACGCAAATTGCCCTCTATAATGCTTTTGTAATATACAGAAGTGCAGGAAACAGAGGAAAATTCCTGCACTTTCAAGAAAAAGTAATAAATAACTTTTTATTTGGGGAACAGGAAGGGGAAGGAAGCAGGGCCACAGGAAGTAAGAGCAGAATAATGTGAGGACAGCATTTCCCTGGGGTATTTCCCCCCCACAGAGACACGGAGAAGGCCACAAAAAAGGTGTC
Organism: Bufo gargarizans; assembly: GCF_014858855.1. Lineage (NCBI taxonomy): Eukaryota > Metazoa > Chordata > Amphibia > Anura > Bufonidae > Bufo > Bufo gargarizans. Next base: position 113,876,103 of record NC_058084.1, on the reverse strand, counting down.
GGGTATGCTCTAGAAATGGAATCAGGAAAGACACAATTCATTATTGTGAGACGTGCCCCTCAAAGCCGGGTCTTTGCATAAAAGATTGTTTTAGAATCTACCACACCTCTGTTGACTTTTAACTAAACACCCTTTGATCATTTTATAAAACACCCCCTTGAAACTATGCTGGTAAAAATTCTAATTTCCCATTTCTCCACATTTCAATTGGCATTCTAATAAAACCCATAACAAAGCAAAACATTCTCATTACACCCCTAGATGAATACCTTGACGGGTGTTGTTTTACAAAAGGGGACTCGAACTTTGTATGTTCTGGTAGCTCAGTGCCTCTGCAATGTGATGACATATAATATACAACATATTTATATAATTTGAGACACTTGTTTCTTTTAGCTGCTATATTTGGCGACTATGTCCTACCATATAAAGCTTATATATATATATATATATATATAGATCCATAAAGAGATTCAGGCAGCACTCCCTTTAGTGCATATAATAATGCAGGTGCACGCGGTGGTCCCTCGATATGGGACAAAATTAGTAGAGAAGGAAAGTCCGCAGCACTCCTTTAAGTAAAAAAGTGAAATTTATTCACACATGTCAGACAACGTTTCGGTCCTCTCACAGGACCATTTTCAAGTCAAGTGAAACACTTGACTTGAAAATGGTCCTGTGAGAGGACCGAAACGTTGTCTGACATGTGTGAATAAATTTCACTTTTTTACTTAAAGGAGTGCTGCGGACTTTCCTTCTCTATATATATATATATATATATATATATAAAATGCGTACGATACCGAATACATCAGGTGTTGCTTATCAGTACACTGAACTTTACAGTGTGCCCATACAGCAGTTTACGGCCACATATGAAGTGTTGCCATATTCAGGAGAGAATGGGTAACAAATTGTGGGTGTAATTTACTCGGTTACCCCTTGTGAAAATAAATAATGTGGGCCTAAAGAGACATTTTCTTGTAAAAAATAAAAAAAATTGTTTTCACAGCAAAATATTTCTAAATTCTATGAATCGCTTGTTGGGTCAAAGTGCTCGCTACATGCCTTGAAAAATTCCTTGGGGGTGTAGTTTCTAAAATGGGGTTACTTCTTGGGGTTTTCCACTGTGGAGGTACCTCAGGGTGTCTTCAAATGTGGCATGGCACCTGAAATTATTCCAGCGAAATCTGCCCTTCAAAAGCCATATAGCGGTCCTTTCCTTCTGTGCCCTGCCGTGTTACCAAACAGCAGTTTAGGGCAATAAACATTGAGTTTGGTTTGGCTGTTAACCCTTGCTTTGTTACTGGAAAAAATGGACTTAAATGGAAAATCTGCCAAAAAAGTGAAATTCTGAAATTTCATCTCCATTTTCCAATAATTCTTATGGAACACCTAAAGGGTTAACAATGTTTGTAAAATCAGTTTTGAAAACCTTGAGGGGTTTAATTTCTAAAATGGGGTCATTTTGGGTGGTTTCTATTATGTAAGCCTCACAAAGTGACTTCAGACATGAACTGGTCCTTAAAAAGTGGGTTTTGGAAATTTTCTGAAAAATTTCAAGATTTGCTTCTAAACTTCTAAGCCTTGTAACGTCCCCCCAAAAAAAAATGGCATTCCCTAAATTATCCAAACATGAAGTAGACATATGGGAAATGTAAATTAATAACACATTTTGGAGGTATTACTATGTATTATAGAAGTAGAGAAATTGAAACTTGGAAATTTGCAAATTTTTCCAAATTTTTGGTAAATTTGGTATTTTTTTATAAATAAAAATGAATTTTTTTGATTCCATATTGCCAGTGTCATGAAGTACAATATGTGACGAGAAAACAATCTCAGAATGGCTTTGATAAGTAAAAGCGTTTTAAAGTTATTACCACACAAAGTGACACGTGTCAGATTTGCAAAAATCTGTCCGGTCCTTAAGGTGAAAAATGGCCCGGTTCTTAAGGGGTTAAATGTAGCTATAATGGTAGCTTGAAATGGAAAGTACTAACAAAATTGTAGAAAGCGATATATATGAAAATGCCTGATTATTGTAACTAGAGATGAGCGAATGTTTAAAATATTCGGTTCGCTGAATTTTTCGGGAAAAACTTGGTTCGATCCGAATATATTCGCAGCGAATAATGTTATTTCCTGGCTGCTGAGAGCCTTTATAGTGGTGTAGAACACTGTGTCTTGTAGTAACACACATTGGGAGTCTGCTTTGGTAGTGAAATAATACTGTGAGTCCATATGACATGCAAATGAATCACATGCAACTTAGAATCACTGCACACTTTACTAATTAGGGCAGTCACGGGGCCAAAACTGACCAAATAACTCAAGTATGAACTCAACCTTACAGGTCGATGTTAGTCCCAAGAAGAAGCGCACTCCTTTTACACGTCGCCAGCTGATTTCACATAGATGTTATCAGAACCTGTTCTATTAAACGCTTATACAAGTAGAGCCCCCCGACAGAGTGGAGAGGGTGTCAGCAGTAAGTTTGTGTAGATGTCACTGATTAATTTGCCCTTCCTCTGATCCATCAGAACAATAACCCACAAAAAAAGGATCCTGTCTGTGAAGCATACGCCTTCACTCGGTGAGCATTTCCTCAATAATCCATTAGTATTGCTAATGCTAAAAAAACAGGACTGGATTTAAAACAGAGATAACACGTGACTGGAATATTTGCATGTCTTCTGTGTTTTGTACCCACTCCTGCTTTTGGCTACCAAATCATAAGCCAATTCTGATGGTACTATATAGGCCTTACAGCTGCTACACAGACAGGATACGTTGTGCGTCACATTTTTCATTCCTTCTGACAGATCAGAAGTAGGGTCAAACAAATGATAATGTGGCACAAGGACCGAGTGTGAAGGTGGCAGCAGTATGAAGAAACCACTGAGTGGCACAATGAAAGAGTCTGGAGGTGGCAGCAGTATGAGGAGGCCACCGATTAGCACAATAAAAGAGTCCGGATGTAGCGGCAGCAGCAGCATCAGTAGTAGGCCACAGGGTGGCACATTGACAGAGTCTGGAGGTGGCGGCAGCAGCAGTAGCTGCATCAGGAGAAGGCCACCGAGTGGTACAATGACAGAGCCTGGAGGTGGTGGCAGCAGCAGCATCAGGATGAGGCCACAGAGTGGTACAATGACAGAGTGTGGAGGTGGCAGCAGTATGAGGAAGCCACGAGTGGCACAATCAGAGAGTCTGGAGGTGGTGGCAGCAGCAGTAGCAGCATCAGAAGGCCACCGAGTGGCACAATGACAGAGTGCGGAGGTGGCAGGGGCAGCAATATCAGGAGGAGGCCGCAGGGTGGCACAATGACCAAGTGTGGAGGTGGCGGCAGCACTAGGAGACCACAGAGTGGCAAGGTGGCATAGTGTGGAGGTGGCAGCAGCATGAGGAGGCCACAGAGTGGCACGACGACGAGAGATTGTGGAGGTGGCAGCAGCATGAGGGGGCCAGAGAGTGGCACGACGACGAGAGTTTCTCTCCACCTGGAGACGAATCCTGTCAAGATTGATGCAAGTGCGGTATCGGCTGCTCATCAACCCAGATACTTCTGGGGGAACCTGCCTGGCATGAACAGGCCTCTTGTAGCTACAGACTATGAGAAGACAAAGCGTCAAGAGAGCTTTGAACACAGAAGAGTCGTGAAGTTCATCAAGATACATCACTAAATATTTTACCGCATATAACTGCAGCGCTGAACGCTGACAAAAATTAGTTTTTTTACCAAAATACTTCAATAAAGATGTTACCGCTTATAACCGCAGCGCTGACCACCAAATAAATTTTTTGTTTTTCGACCGAAATACGTCAATAAAGATTTTATTGCATATAACTGCAGCACTGAATAAAATTTGGAGTGTCCCGTTCATCCGGCATCTATTCGCCTCTCTAACTGATTATTTTGAAAGTGTGTAGAAGCCACACAGGGCCCCTACGCTGAAGATTTATCATGGAGACATCATGGAGATTTTAACGCATATAACCGCAGCGCTGACCACTGACTTAATTTAGTTTTTTGTCCGAAATACGTCAAAGATTTTACAGCATAAAACTGCAGCGCTGAACACTGAATAAAATTTGTTTTTCGACCAAAATACTTCAATAAAGATTTTACCACAAATATTACTGCAAAAGTGAACGCTGAATATATTTTGTTTTTGTACTGAAATAATAATAACTGCAGAAGTGAAATGCATATATATTTTTCTTTTTGTACTGATAAAGGCCAGTAAACGCTTTTGCCACAAATAAGTGCACCAGTGAAGTGTGTATATTTTTTTCTTTCTATAATGAAATAGGCCACTGGGAGCTTTTGTTACAAATAAGTACACCCGTGAAGTGCTTATATATAATTTTTTCTATAATGAAATAGGCAATTGAACAGTCTTACCACAAATAAGTGCACCAGGGAAGTGCGTATATTTTTTCTTTCTATAATGAAATCGGCCACTAAACCCTTTTGCGACAAATACCTGCACCAGTGAAGTGCGTATATTTTTTCTTTCTATGATGAAATAGGACACTAGACGCTTTTGCCACAAATAAGTGCAGCAGTGAAGTGCGTATATTTTTTTCTTTCTATAATGAAATAGTCCACTAAATGCGTTTGCCAAAAATAATTGCCCCAGTGAAGAGCATACATTTTTTTTAAATTATGAAATAGGCCACTAAATGCTTTTGCCACAAATAAGTGCACCAGTGAAGTGCGTATATTTTTTTCTTTCTATAATGAAATAGGCCACTAAAGCCTTTTGCCACAAATAACTGCACCAGCGAAGTGTGTATATTTTTTTCTTTCTATAATGAAATAGGCCACTAAATGCTTTTGCCACAAATAACTGCACCAGTGAAGTGCGCATATATATATTTTCTTTCTATTATGAAATAGGCCCACTAAACTCTTTTGCCAAAAATGATTGTCCCAGTGAAGTGTGTACTTTTTTTCTTTCTATAATGAAATTGGCCACTAAATGCTTTTGCCACAAATAACTGCACCAGTGAAGTGCATATATTTTTTTCTTTCTGTACGCTTTCAACACATATAACTGCAGAAGTGGACTGCGTATATTTGTTTCTTGATTGAAAAGATATAAGCTACTAAAGGCTTTTCAACATAGCACTTGTACCCTAAGAACAAATTGCTAGAATGACAGAGCTGTATAATGGCTATTTGTAACCCAAATAGTCTTTCCCTGCACTTGTAAATCGCTTTTTTAGCACTGCCCTAGCGCCTTCTGACATCTCTCCCTGTACTAAGATGCTGTGAAATGATTCCTCCCTATCCTTTCCCCGCACTTGTAAATCACTTTTCTGGCACTCTTGCTAATGCTTTCTGATATCTCTTCCTGCACTAAGATGCTGTGAAATGATTCCTCCCTATCCTTTCCCTGCACTTATAAATCGTTTTTTCCGTTTTTTTTTCACAATGAGGTTTTTCCGATTGCCGTCCCTAGTGCCTTCTCACGTCTGTCCCTGCACTCAGAATGCTTGAAAATGTCTGACTCTAAGATGGCTGCCGTATTAATAGGGCTGTGAGATCACAGGGCTGGCTGGCTGCTGATTGGCTGCATGCATGGCATTATGGGTCAGCCCGCCTTCCCAGAGTTCCTTGCCCCATGTCCTCACACGTGTAGCCCCCATTGTAGCCACCATTTTAGTAAAAATTGTGATTCGTTACCATGAAGCTCGAGATAATTAGCATTCGTTGCGAATAGAATTTTTCCTGAAATTCGGATCGAATTCCACTTTGTCTGATTCGATTCGCTCATCTCTAATTGCAATATAAAGTGTAACAGATTAATCAGAGGTTGGTTTCTCACTAAGAAAGAGAAATATTCAGAGTACCCTTACAGTATAATTAGCTTTATAATTCTGACTCGATATGTAACCTACCAATCAATCACAGTTACTGGCCCAGTTATGCAAAGGTATTTTTATTAAACTGGAAAATAATACATCTTCTGAAATATTAAATATTGTTTAAACTGTAGAAAACTCTATAACCCCCCCCCCCCCCCGTTCTTTTCCTTCATTATTTTCCCTTTTACATTATTGTATTGTATCATGCTATCTTTTCAATGCGCTTCATTCAACCCACTGAGGAAGAAATAGGGATCTATTTCGAAACGCGTCTGGAATCGATGGGATATTCATAAAGAGTCCGAAATTTTAAGCATGGCCATGCAACATTGAAAGATACCAAGAAAATTACTTTCTGAAACGAACGAAAGAAAACCGACTGGTGGTCGACTTTATTAACGTCTGGCTACTGATAGCAATCTATGATCACAAGATTGAAGCTTCACTGTGATTTTTAACCGCTATTGAAGGGCCTGTATTATACGAAAGAAAAAGTAACAGCTCATCTCGCGATAATTGAAGCGATCTTACGGAGTTCTGATTTTATGACATCAGTAAGCAACTACACTCTGCCGTTTGCATTTGATTGAATCGACACTGAGGTAAGCGCTCTTACATGTGGGACGCCACAGAGTTGCGCAGTAAATAGTGAGTACCTTACTCATCATACTATGAGACTGTTTGCTATGGATTTTGCCTAATAGGTATTATTTATATAAGTACGGGACAGTATCCATTTTCTCCAATTACCTGCATTTTATGGACTTGTTACATGAGATTGTCCATCCATTATCTTATCCATCCCACTATTACGTGTATGTATCCTTTTATGTTTTCATGTTTTAATAAATTGCACTATTTTATTTTACTGTTTTTTTGCATGAACCCATATGTTTGAGTGCCAGTCCAATTCTATTTAATTTTACTATTTTTGAAGGGGTGATTCATTCTGGACATTGGCACCTATCTGTGTATATAGAGAGTGAGCCGTCCCATTACTACTTATTTTTTCAAGCAACTAACTGTCGTTACAGAAAAGCAAAATATGCATATTGTTCTTTTTTCATTAGTTCAAATGTGAACTTGCATCTTGCATTTATAACTATCACTTCATCAGCAAGATGAAAGAAGTGAAAAGAAAAAAAACTTAAGAAAATTTCGAAAAAAATTATATCACAGCAATTACTATACTAATCGCCTCTTTTCGCCTGATCCTATTTTGTCCTATTTTTGTAATTTATTTTTGAAAACATGCAGTATAAAAATCTTCTCAATGTGATCCAGGAGGTCAGCCATGTTTTCTTTCTCTTCCTTTCTGTCCCATTTCTGGCTTTATGATAACTGGCTGAAACAAGAACCCCCCCCCCCCCCTTCTTCTCCCCCTGTCTACAGAAGGGCACAAATATCATTAAGCCTTACCCCTTGCCTAAGGCTTGGCAGCCAAGACAGTCAGCCAAAAATGGAAGAGAGCTGCAGAAAATGTAATAGTGTAACTGAACCTTTTTACAACTTTATTTTAAACTGTTCTAAATCATTCAAAAATGATGTTGTAATGTACTTTATTCATCAATTATGCTGTTTTTCTACTCAAAACTGCTTCTTAAAATCATCATTCTCGTACAGCGCTGTACTGGTGTACGGGTTTGACTTGCTGCCGCAGCAAAGGAGCCCGCTCCACTTAGCTAAATCCTGGCATAGCACATTGGTACAGGGCACAGGGTACCGATGTGTTGTGCTAGAATTCAGCCAAGCTTGAGGGGGACACAGGCAGGAGCAGCAATCTGTATTCCTGCATGTGCAGCGTTCTCTGAGGTAGTCAGTTAAATTCGTACACCACCAGTACAGCACATTACAAAAATGATGATTTTGAGAAGCAGCGAAATCCAGGACCTTGGGTTCACAACATAATGTACATTACAAAAATAATTTTAGGGGTATTTAAAACAGTTTAAAATAAAGTTGCTAAAATGCTAGAAGGAGTCGAAGGCCGACAGCTAGAGGACCAACTTAAAGATGTGGTTCTGAACAATCTTGGCAGTGATTACTTTTCCTCGATGTTTCAAATAGAAAGAGCCCATCTAATACCAGGGGGGAAACCTACCCCAGGGAGGCCGCCGCGAGCAATTATAATGAAATTATTATTGTCTGCTGATAGAGATATGACATTGAAGAGCGCAAGAGAATGCACACCCATTGAATATCAGGGCACCAAACTGCTCTTTTTTCCAGACTTTGCTCGGCAGACCCAGGAAAAAAGAAGAAATTTTAGAGAGATTAAAAAACGTCTGGCGTCTAAGGACATTAAATACTCGCTACAGTATCCAGTGAAACTAAGAGTGATCTATAAGGGAACTGTCCAATTTTTTGAAAAACCACAACAAGCGTTAGAGTGGATGGAGCAAATGGGCATATGAAACTGCGCAATATTATTACGGAAGGGAGGAGGGGCTAGGGCAAGGGAAAACGGCCGGGGGTTTAGAGGTTCGCTGACTAGATCGGGCGGATCAATGGAGAGGGGAGTGGGGAGGGGGGAACCCACCTTGCAGGTTTGGGGATGTGTTTTTTTTTTTTTTTTTTTTTCTTCCCCTTTTTTTTTTTTCTTTTGTTTTTCTGTCTTTTTCTTGCTACAGTGAAGGATGCCCACTAGGATTGTAACTTGGAATATCAGAGGGCTTGGGGAAAGGGTCAAAAGGCAAGCTATTATGGATGCACTTAAAAGATATCTTCCAGCAATTATTTGTATGGTAGAAACCCATCTTACTAAAGAAACCGTGTCCCGCTTGACAACGGGATGGTATTCTCAATCTTATCACTCTACTTTTAGTAGCTCCTCTAGCGGCGTCTCAGTTCTGATCTCAAAATCTATAATAATCTATAATATTATAAATGTTATGCGGATATGTATTTTTGCATTATAAATAAAATATGGTAATTAAAAAAAAATATTTAGTTACTCTTTAAAGCCATCTAATTTCTAGGTTTAGTGTTCTTTTCAGGTGAAAATGTGTGACTAGTAGAGATGAGCCAAGTGTAGAAAAATTCAAGGAACAGCGGGAAGGCGAGATGACCCATAATGCCATGCATACACCCAATCAGCAGCTAGCCAGCCCTGTGATATCACAGCCCTATAAATACGGCGGCCATCTTAGAGTCTGATATTTTCCAGCGTTCTGAGTGCAGGGACAGATGTAAGAAGGCACTAGGGACAGCAATCGGAAAAACCTCATTGTGAAAAAAACCCTGAACAGTGCTAGAAAAGTGACTTACAAGTGCAGGGAAAAATTATTTGGGGATCCAAATAGCCATTATACAGCTCTGTCATTCCAGCAATTCGTTCATGGGGTAACAGTGCTATGTTGAAAAGCCTTTAGCCTGCTGTTATATGTATTGAAAGCATTTAGTGCCCTATTTCAGTACAAAACTAAAAATATATATGCACTTCACTATTGTAGTTAGTGGTAGTGAAAGCATTTAGTGTCCTATTTCAGTACAGAAGGAAAAATATATATGCACTTCACTGGTGCAGTTATTTCTGGTAAAAGCATTTAGTGGCCTATTTCAATACAAAAATAAATATATATTCTCAGTTCACTTCTGCAGTTATATGTGTTGAAAGCATTTAGTGGCCTATTTCAGTACAAAAATATAAATATGTACGCATTTCACTGTTGCAGTTATTTGTGGTGAAAGTGTTTAGTGGCCGATTTCAGTACAAAAAGAAAAATTTATTCATTGCTTTTAGCAGTGTTTTAATTTGCTTTTGACTTATTTAGTTCAGCTAAAAGTATGTCAGACAGAGAAGTGCCAGGCCATGCACAGAGGAGTGGCAGAGGCATAAATGTTTCTGGTGCATAGGTCGCAGCAAATTAAGGGGGCGTGGCAGCAGGAGTCGCAGCAAGAGGCCTGAGCTCCCAGTGTCATTTAGCAGTCGTGTCTTGACCAGCAACCCAGCGGTTCATGATTGGTTAACACGCTGATCCATTTCATCCCAAGTGACATAAGACACCACCAGCCAACAGTCAGTGGGTTTGTCAGACACAATCCTTAGTTGGCATAGCCCAGGAGAAGGCCCTGTGCCCTCACCTGTCCTCAACCTGCCTCTGTCCTTTCCTCCACTATGCGGGCAAGTCAGTGGCGGATTATAATTGGGGCGTTTGGGTCGGCAGCCCTGGGCCCAGGGTGAGTGAAGGGCCCATCGCCAATTTGCCATCCTAAACGCCCCATTTTGCGCCACCACCAGACCCTAAAGTTACTAAAACACATCTGCAATAGTAGGCAGCGACGCACAGCCAGCGCTTCACTTACACGCTGCGCTGCGCTGCCTGACAGTAACAGCCGGACGGCTTGCTTGATCCCGCCCCCATCATCGTCGCGGTGGAACTCAGTGGAAGGCTGCCTGTAAAAATTAAGCAGGGCGGATTCGGAGGAAGGCAGACTGCTGAGGAGAGGAGGGGGCACGTGACTCAGTCAGTCACTCACTGTAGCTCCGCCTCCTGCACAGCGTCACAGAAGGAGCTCTGCAGTGCTTTGTTCCCGCCACCGATGTGCCCACCTCCAGTCTTCTCAGTGCCACCACTTACTATTGCCAGCGCCAGGAGTCAGGACAGCCTGGCTGGGTCTTGTGAGAGAAAGCACCAAGGAGGACCTGCTTTGAAACTTCCAGCATTCCAGTGAGCAGGCGCAGCAGCAGCCAAAGCTAGTAAATTTTTATGAATGGTGATGGCCTGGGCAGCAGGGCAGTGGAACTGTGGGCTGCCTGCCTGTGTCTGTGAGTGAGAGGCAGAGCAGCCAGCAGTGGCCATTTTAGTCAGATTACAGGCTACAGCCACTCTGCAGCTTTATCTCTAATCTGACTAAAATGGCTGCTGCTGTCTGGCCTCTGCTCTGCCTCTTTTTTTCACAGGTGTGTTTGACTATAAAAATTATGGATTATTTATTACACCAAGTGTTTCATATTAAAATGGTGGATTACAAATGATCCTTCTCTTTACAGGTGCCTAGTCCAGTACACCAAGTTTTTGACCATCAAAATGATGCATTATTAATCCCTGTATGATATAGGGATTAATAATCCACCATTTTGATGTTCAAACACTTGTGCTGGGCTGGGGATTAGGGATGAGTGAACTTCTGTTTTCAAGTTCGGCGTATAAGGTTTGGGTTATCTAAGAATTCCGTTATGGATATTCCGCTACCACGGACCCTAAGTTATGGTTCCTGTTTGCAGAATCCATAACGTAATTCTTAGATAACTTATAGCTTATATACCGAACTTGAAAACAGAAGTTCGCTCAACACTACTGGGCACCTGTGAGGAGAGAGAAAGAGACATTGGCCAGCCACCGCCATTTTAGTCAGATTACAGGCTACAGGAACTTAGTCTGCAGCTTTGGCTCTAATCTGACTGAAATGGCTGCTGCTGTCTGGCCTCTGCTTTGCCTCTTTTTTTCACAGGTGCCACTGCCCATCACAAAGTATGTTTGACTATAAAAAGTATGGATTATTACACCAAGTGTTTGATATTAAAATGTGGATTACAATTGATCCTTCTATTTACAGGTGCCTAGCCCAGCACAACAAGTTGTTGACCATCAAAATGATGGATTATTAATCCCTGTATGAATCTGATACAGGGATTAATAATCCACCATTTTGATGTTCAAACACTTGTTGTGCTGGGCACTAGGGATGAGCGAACTTATGTTTTTAAGTTTGGCGTATAAGGTTCGGGTTATCTAAGAATTCCGTTATGGATATTCCGCTACCACAGACCCTAAGTTATGGTTTCTGTTTGCAGAATCTATAACGGAATTCTTAGATAACCCATAGCTTATATACCGAACTTGAAAACAGAAGTTCGCTCAACACTACTGGGCACCTGTGAGGAGAGAGAAAGAGCAGTGGCACAGAGACATTGGCCAGCAGTCGCCATTTCAGTCAGAACCGAGCCAAAGCTCCAGAGTGGTTCCTCCTCAAATATAGAGATTACTAATCCACCATCATGTTCTATTTATTCTACAGATCTGCTTATTCCACTATCATTACCTCCAGTGAAATCCAGCATCTCACAGAAGCAAAAAACACAAGGGCAGGCAGTCCTACAAGACAACGGCAGGCAGTCCTACAAGAGGATCACAAGCCATTCATTTTGACGGTAAGAAGCTGTGTCTATGCAAACTGTTTGGTAGGCAGGTCGCTGGTGAGAAATTCCCTTTAAGGATTTTAGTGTGCAGCTAGAATATGTTATATTTATTCTACAGCATGGATGTCAAACTCATGGCCCTCCAGATGTTGCAAAACTACAACTCCCATCATTCCCTGATAGCTGTAGTATGCCCAGACATGATGGGAGTTGAAGTTTTGCAACAGCTGGAGGGCCAGAGTTTGACATCCCTGTTCTACAGATATCATTATCGCTTCCGAAATATGTCTCACAGAAGCCTACAAGACAAGACGAGGGCAGGCAGTCCTACAAGAGAATCACAAGCTATTCATTTCAAAGGTGAGAAGTTAAATATATTTATATATGGAGCATATGTAAATCAGAAAACCAAATCCAGAGCCTTTGTTAAAATCAGCCCTTTAATAACCAGTTAAAGAAGCACTCCGTACTATTTTTTTTGGCCTATATAGTGCAGAATAATCCATTATAAAAAAATAAAAAAAATAACCTGCCACCAGGTAGTAAAGTTCAAATCTGCTGTATGAAGGATTGATATAAAATATCTACAGATATGGAATAAAACTTGGCTTTCTTTAACTCGTCCTCAACTGTAAGCATAACTTTTATATAGCAAAAGGAGCTTTATACATTTTTTGGTTAAATATTCATCCAAACTTGTAACTTATACATGTATAACCCTCTGCTTTTTCTATACTTAAGCGGTTTTCACTTCAGCTAATGGCATTTATCTCGTAGACAATGTTAACATGAGCCACTTACTAATGTATAGTGATTATCCATATTGTCTCCTTTCCTGGCTTGATTCATTTTTCCATCACATTATACACTGCTAGTTTCCATAGGTACGACCACCCTATAATCCAGCAGCGGTGGTCGTGCTTGCAAACTATGGGAGAAAGTTCCAGACTCACTGGTGGCCGAGACCACATGAGTGCACAATCTTTCCTATAGTGTGCTAGCATTACCACTACTGATGGATTTGATGGATTGCAGGGTGGTCATAATAAGCATGAAAATGAGCAGTGTTATAATGTGATGTAAAAATGCATCCAGCAAAGGAGGCAATATGGAGAATCACAATACATTAGTAAGTGCCTTGTATTAACTTTCTCTACATGATAAATGCCACTTACTGAAGTTAGACATAGCCTTATACTGGGGTCTCATTATACACAAGGTACATTTACTTGCGCCAATCTTGGAGGCAGTTACTGGGTGGAGAGTGCACATATGATTTTGTAATATTTTTTGTAATATTTTCAGATTCTAGATTGTTCATTTTTTGAACATGATTATGGGGGATGTTATAAATGTATGTGGTCTGTAAGAGTGTATGTCCTCTGACACTTACTATTGTATACAGTATGGCACTATTGTACATTTTCCAAACTGGTTGTACAGAAAACTGACTTGGTTGTCCCGAGCAACCAATCAGATCCCACCTTTCATTTTTCAGATCTCATTTGGGAAATGAAAGGTGGAATCTGATTGTTTGCTATAAGTAACCAAGTCACTTTTCCTTTAAATTTAGTTTAGATAAATCTTTCCCTGTAATAAAAAAAACAAAAAAACATTTAATATATTATTTGAAAGACCATTTACCATTGTTCTAAAAACTTCAATAAAGGTTCGAATAAACACCGAATTGGGGGGGGTCATTGATAAATAGAGAAAAGGGGCCCAAGTTTGGGAAACAGCCCCGGGCCTATGAGGCACTTAATCCGCCCCTGGGGCAAGTAGTGATGAGGAGAGTGGCGTGGGAGCTGGTGTTGCGAGCGGTCAGGCTTCTGACCCAGAGATGGTTGAGGAGGACATCAGTACTCGATGATGATGATGTAGTTGATCACAGTTGGGAGCCAGGTTACAAAAGGGGCTTCATTTATATATTTTTCTTTATATAATAATAATTATTCGGGAGAAATCCGAAGACCCACTCCATCTGGGAACTCGTGATGTTTTCCTTGACGAAGAGACCAGTGTCTGGTAGTTATGGTTTGAATCTTGATGAACTTTGCTACTCTTCTATTGTTTTTTGGAATGCTATCTCCATCACAACCACGTCGTCGAATAACCAGAAGACTTGCCGATTCTCTCCTGTCTTAGACACTTTATTTATTTTATAATATTAAATATTTTATATGAAATTAAACCAAAACTTGATTAAAATTAAAAGAAAATAAACTTAAATTCACCAATATATTATCCCAATCTTCGATGGAAATTCCCGGCTAATCAATTTGCCAAGCCTTTTGTGCCGGAGAAAATGTAATATTAAATCGTGCAGAGCCGAAGTGGACTCCTCATGCTGTTGCAACCTTCACACTTTGTCATCGTGCCACTCTGTGGCCTCCTCATTCTTCTGCCACCACCACAATCTCTCATCGTCGTGCTACTCTGTGACCTCCTCCTGCTGCCACCTCCACAATCTCTAGTTGTCATGCCACTCTGTGGCCTCCTCAAGCTGCTGCCACCTCCACACTCTGTCATTGGGCCACTTTGTGGTATACTCATGCTGCCGCCAGCTCCAGACTCTGTCATTGTGCCACTCTGTGGCTTCCTGATGCTGCCGCCACCTCCAGACTCTGTCGTTGTGCCACTCAGTTGCCTTCTCCTGATGCTGCTCTCGACACCTACAGATTCCATCATTGTGCCACTCGGTGGCCTTCTCATACTGATGCCAACTCCAGACTCTGTGATTTTGCCACTTGGGGGCCTCCATTATACTGCTGCCCACTCCAGACTCTGCCAATGTGCCACTCGGTGGCCTTCTGATGCTGCTGCCGCCACCTTCAGACTCTCATTATGCAACTCGATGGCCTTCTCCTGATGCTGCTGCTGCTGCTGCCGCCACCTCCAGGCTCTGTCATTGTGCCACTCAGTGGCCTTCTCCTCATGCTGCTGCTGTTTCCGCCACCTCCACACTCTGTAATTGTGCCACTCGGTGGCCTTATACTGATGCTGCTACTGCTGCTGCCACCACCTCCAGACTCTGTCACTCGGTGGCCTCCTCATTCTGCTGCCAACTCTAGACTCTGTCATTGTGCCACTCGGTGGCCTCCTCATACTGCTGCCAACTCCAGACTCTGTCATCGTGCTATTTGGTGGCCTCCTCATACTGCTGCCAACTCCAGACTCTGTCATTGTGCCACTCGGTGGCCTTCTCCTGATGCAGCTGCTGCTGCCGCAGCCACCTCCAGACTCAGTCATTGGGCCACTCCATGTCCTTCTCTTGATGCTGTTGCTGCTGCCACCTACAGACTGTCATTGTGCCACTCAGTGGCCTCCTCATACTGCTGCCAACAACAGACTCTGACATTGTGCCACTCGTTGGCCTTTCTCCTAATGCTGCAACCTCAAGACTCTATCAATGTGCTACTCGGTGGCCTCCTCATATTGCTGTTACCTCCAGACTCTGTCATTGTGCCACTTGGTAGCCTTCTCCTGATTTAGTGTTAGGACTCATCTTACAGAGATAGCCTTGACGTCCGGCAGACGGGCTCAGATGATTTTGTACAAAATGCATTTGCCAAGCATCACACTTTATAAATAAGCGTAGCATTAGCATTATAATATTTTTTGTGACTATGCATTATTGTACTTTATCTGGTTAGCAGGGTACTTCCCCCTTTTTTTTTCTCTGTTTTCAGCCATGGCAGCATGCACCTGCGCATTGGGAGGTGCTGAATAACCCCCTTTTCTTTGCAGATTTACAGCGCTTGAGGTGTGGCACTCCTAGCGAGTCGTGCACTCCTGATCAGCCTGTCTGCCCCATAGGCTGATTTTGATTAGTTTCAGTATAAAACTGTGGCCTGCTCTCACTACATTCATTGGTAGCTGTCTGGCTCAAGGAAAGGTGTGGAGTGGGCTCAGCATGCATGTTGGTACCTGCATACCTTGTAAGTAATGGAGGCCATTTTGGCACCAAAAATGGTAAAAGGCAGAGTGGACCCAGCATGCATGTGAATCCAACAATTCCTGAACTTTATGGCGGCCATTATGGCGCATAACAGGTAAAATTTAGTGTTAGGACCCGTCTTAAAGAGATCGCCTTGACGTCCGGCAGATGGGCTCAAATGATTTTGTACAAAATGCATTAGCCAAGCATCTCACTTTATAAATAAGCGTAGCATTAGCATTATAATATTTTTTGTGACTATGGCATTATTGTACTTTATCTGTTTAGCAGGGTGGTGCTGCATTCCGCCTTTTCTTCTCCTGATGCTGCAACCTCCAGATTCTGTCATTGTGCCACTCGGTGGCCTCCTCATACTACTGACACCTCAAGACTCTGTTATTGTGCCACACGGTGGCCTCCTTATACTGCTGCCACCTCAAGACTCTGTCACTGTGCCATTCGGTGGCCTTCTCCTTATGCTGCTGCTGCTATCTGTTTAGCAGGGTGGTGCTGCATTCCGCCTTTTCTTCTCCTGATGCTGCCATCTCCAGACTCTTTCATTGTGCCACTCAGTAGTGATGAGCGGCAGGGACAATATTTGAATTTGTGATATTTCGCAAATATTTGGGCGAATATTCGCCAAATATTCGCGAATTCGTTATCTCCAGTCATTATTTTCTTGATTATGGAAATCGGCAATCGAAAAATTAGCGATAAAAATTTGCATTATGAAAATTTTCATTCACCACTACTCCTAAAATCAAAGATATTGCAGCCTTCTCATTGGCAAACAAGCTAGAAGCAGGGAGGGATCATGTGTACTGATTAAAAAACAATCTCAAATATTCTAAATTACGAATATATATTACTATATCCTAAAAATGTGCAATTCGAATATTCGTGATCAACACTACCACTACCTCTTCATACTGCTGCCAACTCCAGACTCTGTCATTGTGCCGCTCGTTGGCCTTCTCCTAATGCTGCCACCTGAAGACTCTGTCAACGTGCCAATAGGTGGCCTCCTCCTACTGCTGTTACCTCCAGACTCTGTCATTAAGCCACTAGGTCGCCTTCTCATGATGTTGTTGCTGCTGCCGCCACCTGCAGACTCTGTGACCTCCTTATACTCCTGCCAACTCCAGACTGTCATTGTTCCACTCGGTGGCCTCCTCATACTGCTGCCACCTCCAGTCTCGGTAATTGTGCCACTTAGTGGCCTATTACTGATGCTGCTGCTGCTGCTGCTGCCACCTCCAGAATGTGTCATTGTGCCACTCAGTGGCCTTCTCCTGATGCTACCACCTCCACACTCTGTCATTGTGCCACTTGGTGGCCTCCTCATACTGCTTCCACCTCCAGACTCTGTCATTGTGCCACTCAGTGGCCTTCTCCTGATGCTTCTGCTGCCAGTGGCCTTCTCCTGATGCTGCCACCTCCAGACTCTGTCATTGTGCCACTCGGTGGCCTACTCATACTGCTGCCAACTCCAGACTCTGTCATTGTGCCACTCGGTGGCCTCCTCATACTGCTTCTACCTCAAGACTCTGTCAATGTGCCACTCGGTGGCCTCCTCATACTGCTGCCACATCAAGACTCTGTTATTGTGCCACTCGGTGGCCCTCTCCTGATGCTGCCACCTCCAGAGTCTGTTAATGTGCCACTCTGTGGCCTTCTCCTGATGCTGCTGCGGCCACCTGCACACTCTGTCATTGTGCCACTCTGTGGCCTTCTCCGGATGCTGCTGATGCTGCCACCTCCAGACTCTGTCATTGTGCCACTCGGTGGCCTACTCATACTATTGCCAACTCCAGACTCTGTCATTGTGCCACTCGGTGGCCTCCTCATACTGCTTCTACCTCAAGACTCTGTCAATGTGCCACTCGGTGGCCTCCTCATACTGCTGCCACATCAAGACTCTGTTATTGTGCCATTCGGTTGCCCTCTCCTGATGCTGCTTCTGCTGCCACCTTCAGAATCTGTCATTGTGCCACTCGGTGTCCTCCTCATACTGCTGCGAACTCCAAACTCTGTAATTGTGCCACTCTGTGGCCTTCTCCTAATGCTGCCACCTCCAGACTCTGTCATTGTGCCACTCGGTGGCCTCCTTATACTACTGCCACCTCAAGACTCTGTAATTGTGCCACTCTGTGTCCTTCTCCTGAAGCTGCTGCTGCCGCCACCTCCAGACTCTGTCATTGTGCCACTCGGTGGCCTTCTCCTGATGCTGCTGCTGCCACCACCTCCACAATCTGTCATTGTGCCACTTGGTGGCCTTTTCCTGATGCTGCCAGCACCTCCAGACTCTGTCATTGTGCCACTCGGTGGCCTCCTCATACTGCTGCCAAGTCTATACTTTGTCATTGTGCCACATGGTGGCCTTTTCCTGATGCTGCCAACTCCAGATTCTGTCATTGGTCTAGCAAACATGGGCAGGGAAGGTACATAACTTTTACTGCCCAATGGGTGAACCTTCTGACGTCCATGAAGCATGCAACCCGTGGCACCCGTGCAGATTTGGTGTTACTGCCATATATTGCATGCAGGCCTGCCTCTTCTTCTCCTCCTCCTACTCCATCCTCGTCTCCTCCTCAGTTAACTCCTCCTTTTCCAATGCTACCGCCTCTTCCGATGTACCCCCCAAGCTCCCCAGAACCTATTTGACGTGCCAGCTGAGACATTGCCATGCTGTGCTGCGGCTGTTTTGCCTGGAAGCCAAGAGCCACACCGGTCCTGCACTCCTTTCAGCTCTGCGGTCACAGGCCGATCAGTGGCTAACCCTGCTCAATTTGACAGTTGGTAAAGTGGTGTGTGACAACGGTGCCAATCTGCTGAGCACACTGAAACAGGGCAAACTGACACACGGCACACGTCCTGAGCTTAGTTGTGCAGCGATTCGTTGCCAAATACCCCGGGGTCCAGGACGTCATGCTGCAGGCCATGAAAATCTCTGGCCATTTTAGAAGATCTTACATGGCCATGGCTCGCCATGCTGACGTTCAGCGGTGACACAACTTGCTCATCAGACGTCTTGATTTGTGACTACCCGACGCGCTGGAACTTCACCTTGGATATTCTTGATGGGCTGCTCCGGCAGAAACATGCCGTTAACGACTACCTGTAAGAACTCTGCGGCAGGACAGGTTCTGGGGAGCTTGGTTTTTTTCACCATGCTAGTGGCTGTTTATGCTCGATCACCAAACTGGTCAGTCGCAGCCAGGGCGCCATCAGTGACATCGTACCTTATACCTTCTTTCCGGAGCGTGCATTGTGTCATGTCATTAATCAAGCTGTCGAGGAGCAGGAGCTGGAAGATGAGGAAGTCGCAATACTGAATGAATTCCCAGGGGGGGCTTCTCCATCTGAGACAAGTCAGCAGGAGTCTGAAGAGGAGTCAGAGGAGGATGGTGGCTTGTGGGGAGGTAGAGGATGAGGAGTAGGAGCAAGAAGAGAAGGCTTTAAACTTTTCAGGGTTCCCTGATGTTGTCCGTGGCTGGAAGGAGTAGGACGAGGACGACATTCTCCTGGGCGATGAGCAGGAACCAGGGCACTCCAACGCTTCCAATTTAGTGCAAATGGGGGCCTTCATGCTCCAGTGTTTGAAGAGGGACCCCCATATAAATGCATAAATGTCAAGGACCTGTAATGGGTGTAAACATACTGTAGGAAGGAACAAGGGGCTGTCATTGATGGTCGGTATGTGTCACTGAGGTTCCTGGCCTCGGTGAGGTAAGAGCCGGTTTTTCTCAAGTGTCACTATTGCAGATTTCAGTCTGACACTTCAGCTGTTTAGTATGGCTGTAAAACTGATCTGGGGCAGCTTTTATTGGGAGTAGTCAAAAGTGCTAGGTGGTTGGCTACTCCCCATGTTCCAGGCCAGGTCTTGGCAAGCTTATAAATTAGTCAGCGCTATCAGGTGGTGTTGATCTACCTCCATCTGACAATGAAGCTGTGGAGTCCTCTGTGCTGAAGGCTGAAGACTGCAATCAGGCGTGCAGGCCACCTGGAAGCCTGCCAGTGAACTTTTCTGTGGCTGAGCATTCAGCCGGGTGTGAACTGACACCTAGGATTTCAGGTGAACATTGTTTGTTTTGCTGTGTATGAACAAGCACCAAGACTGTTTTGTCTTGCTGTGCATGAACAAGCACCAAGACTGTTTTGTCTTGCTGTGTATGAACAAGCACCAAGACTGTTTTGTCTTGCTGTGCATGAACAAGCACCAAGACTGTTTTGTCTTGCTGTGCATGAACAAGCACCAAGACTGTTTTGTCTTGCTGTGTATGAACAAGCACCAAGACTGTTTTGTCTTGCTGTGTATGAACAAGCACCAAGACTGTTTTGTCTTGCTGTGCATGAACAAGCACCAAGACTGTTTTGTCTTGCTGTGCATGAACAAGCACCGTTTATGTTTTTCTGAGTGTGAATAAAACACAGAAGTTTGATTTAGGCCTCATGCACACGACCGTTCTGTTTTTTTTCGGTCCGCAAACCGCAGATCCGCAAAAAACAGAAGCCGCCCATGTGCTTTCTGCAGCCTATTCTTCTGACTAACCAGATGATCAAGCGGCTGACTACCCAACCATAAAAGTTTAGATTCTGGCAAGACTGGGGGTAAATGTATTGGTCCGGGCCCAGCTGATGTGTTCTGGAGGGCTTTGCAGTACTCTCTTTAGCACTGGATCGGCCAGGTGTCTCCTGGTAATGCCCTAAAGATGGCCAACCTGGTGGAGCACTATGAGGCCACCAGAAATCTACAGGAGGGTTCTTTTGGGAGGAGGCCAAAAAAAACACAAATCTCCACCCTCAACCAGGTAGTGCCAGAAAAGCCCACTCGGGATATTCTCCCTACAGACCCAGCTCCGATGGTTGTGTTGGCGGTGGCACGAGACTAGTCACATAAGGGTTGACTGTCCCCATCGGACACTAACTATGGCTAACGACCCTCAATGTATGCCAGGAGGCTGTGTGCAACCGGTATCCCCGAGACAATAGTCACCTATGCCAGGTGCAAGTGGGAGATACCCTGGCGGTGGCGCTGCTGGACTCAGGGAGCCTGCTGCCCCTGGTAAGAGCTGCCCTGGCGCAGCCCACCAAGTATACTGGCCGAAAGGTCAGTGTAGTGTGTATTCATGGAGACTTAAAGAACTATACCACCGCCCTGGTGTCTCTATCCACGGTGGACTCATGAGGTGGCCGTCGCCTCAAAGTTACATTATGAACTAATATTTGGGAGAGACTTCCCCGGTTTCCCATCACTGTGGCCTGAGGCAAGAGTCACCGATACCCATGGGGCAGGAGTAACCCCAATTGAATGGCCTTGCTCAGGGGGGAAACTGGGAAACTGAGACCGAAGGGCCAGCACTAGGGGTGGCCGCCACTGAGGTGGAAGGGGGGAGCCAACCCCACTGAATGTAATGGTTGGAGACGTGGAGGATTTGCCACCGGGTCTGGAATTGGCAGACCTCAACGTCTCCGGAAACAATTTTGGTACAGCACAACACAAGGACCAGACTCTATCTCGAGCCTCAGAAAATGTGGTAGTAGTTGAGGGTGAGCTGAAACAACTGGGGGCCGAGTCTATGTTCCCCCATTTTGTGGTTCAACAAGAGATGTTGTACCGGGTAAATGAACTACGGGGTGAGTATATTGAACAGTTGGTGGTGCACAAGGCGTATCGCAAGCTCGTGTTGGAGTTAGCCCACCAACATGCTCTTGGGGGACACCTGGGCCAGCAGAAAACACAGGACTAGATTCTGTGTGTTCAGGGGAGATGGAAGAGTATTGCAAGTCTTGCCCAACCTGCCAGATAACCAGCCCCCAGCCACACTTCCATAGTCCCCTGGTTCCTCTCCCAAATATTGAGGTTACATTCGAGCGGATCGCTATGGATCTCATAGGCCCAGTACCGAAGTTCGCTAGAGGGCATCAACACATCTTGGTAGTCCTGGACTATGCCACTCAGTACCCGGAGGCGGTGTCGCTGTGACATACCTCCGCCAAACTCATAGCCAAAGATTTAATGGAGATGTTTTCCTAAATGGGCCTACCTAAGAGATTCTGACTGACCAGGGGACCCCTTTGATGTCAAAAGTCATGAGGGAACTCAGTAAACTACTACAGATCAAACAGTTGCAGATGTACGTCTATCACCCGCAAACGGATGGCCTGGTAGAGAGGTTTAATTAAATCGTGAAAAACATGTTAAAGCAGGTGGTGTCTAAAGATGGGAGGGATTGGGATCTTCTACTTCCCTATCTCATGGTCGCAGTGCGAGAGGTGCCCCAAGCCTCTACTGAGTTCTCGCCCTTCGAACTGCTGTATGGCCGACATCCTCGTGGTTTGTTGGACATAGCCAAAGAGGTGTAGGAACAACAACCAACACCGCATAAAAGTGTGATTGTCTATGTCACTCGGATGCAGGAGAGCATGGAGATGGTGTTGCCACTGGTTAGGAAACATATGGAGGCAGCCTAGTGAGCCCAGAGTAGGGTCTATAATTGCCAGGCTCGGGTCCGGGACTTTAACCCGGATGACCGGGTATTGGTGCTGGTACCAACCGCAGACAGTAATTTCCTAGCAAGGTGGCAGGGGCCCTACAAGTTAGATCAGCTGGGGAGGCAAAAGCCAGAGCAGGTGTACCATGTGAATCTGCTCAAACCCTGGAAAGATAGGGAATCCTGTACAGAAGACAGCCCCTGGCCGGGTTTACTGGGGATAGAGTTTCCAGTCCCAAGCTCTGATACGAGGGAAGCAGTTGCCACAGTAAAGATTGCTGAAAAACTTTCCTCTAAACAGACTCAGAAGGCCAGGGAATTTGTCAGCAGAAACACGGATGTGTTTTTGGACCTCCCTGGATGCACTTCTATCATCTGACATGACATTGTCACTGAGCCTCAGGTTGAAACCATACCGGGTACCTGAGTCGCGACGACAAGCCATCTTGGAAGAAGTGCAGCTGATGTTACAGCTAGGTGTCATGGAGGAGTCAAAAAGTGAATGGGCCAGTCCAATAGTCTTAATAACCAAGCCAGACGGGACAATTCTTTAACGACTTCTGCAAACTTAATGAGGTTTCCAAGCTTGACGCATATCCCATGCCCCGAGTGGATGAGCTTATTGAAAAGTTAGGCCAAGCCCGGTATTTTTCTGTGTTGGACCTCACCAAAGGCTACTGGCAGGTACCCTTGACGGATGCTGCCAAGGAGAAACCAGCTTTCATCACACCAGAGGGGCTGTATCAGTACCAGGTATTACCCTATGGTCTACATGGCCCTCCGCCACATTTCAAAGGCTAATGGACATTGTACTCTGTCCACATGATAGGTACGCTTCGGCGTACCTGGACGATATCGTTATCAACTGTACCGACTGAGAAACTCACCTACCTAAAGTACAGGCTGTAGTGGACTCCCTTAGGAAGGCTGGCTTAACCACTAACTCAAAAAAGTGCATGATAGGATTAGAAGAGACTAAGTACCTGGGGTATGTAATTGGGCGCGGAGTTATCAAACCTCAGGTGAACAAAATTGAGGCAATATGAAATTGGCCGCGACCTGTCACTACTCAGCAAGTAAAGTCGTTTGTGGGAATGGTGGGATACTATATGAGGTTTCTCCCCCCACTTTGCTACAGTGGCAGCACCATTGACATGCCTTTTGAAGAGACGCAAGTCAGTAACGGTCCACTGGAATGAGCCGGCGGAAAAGCTTTCTCCGCTTTGAAGTAGGCCCTATGTGGGTCCCTGGATTTAGGGGAGCCGGACTTCAAAAGGGAGTTTATAGTACAGACCGATGATTCCGAAGTAGGTCTTTATGCTGTACTGTCTCAGGAAGTCAACAGGGAGGAACATCCCATTGTCTTCCTCAGCTGGAAGCTTACCCCAGCCGAGACCAGGTATAGTATAGTTGGTATAGTATATTATTTGTTGGGGAGAAAGTTTCGTCTGTTGAGCGAACACTCCCAGACCGGACAGAAATTCCCAGGTCACCCTGTGGTTTCTGTCTATGCAAAATTTCAGGTTTTCAGTGGAACACAGGGCAGGCTGGTTACTAGAAAACATGGATGCACTGTCCCGGGTACACTGTTTAATGTGTGTACAACTCCTTAGGGTTGAACAAAGGGGGGAGGTATGCAGGAAGAAACAAGGGGCCGTCATTGATGGTCGGTATGTGTCACTGAGGTTCCTGGCCTTGGTGAGGTAAGGGTACTTTCACACTTGCGGCAGGACGGATCCGACAGGCTGTTCACCCTGTCAGATCCGTCCTTCCGCTGTTTCGCCGCGCCGACGGACCACCGCTCCGTCCCCATTCACTGTAATGGGGACGAGGCGGAGCTCCGGCACAGTACGGCAGTTCGCAGTCAGAGGCCGCCTAACTAAAAAGTCGGACATGCAGGACTTTTAGTCCGGCAGCCTTTCGCCGTGCACTGCCGTACTGCGCCGGAGCGCCGTCCTCGTCCCCATTATAGTCAATGGAGACGGAGCGGCGGTCCGGCGGCACGGCGAAACAGCGGAAGGACGGATCCGACAGGGTGAACAGTCTGTCGGATCCGTCCTGCCACAAGTGTGAAAGTACCCTAAGAGCCGATTTTTCTTGTGTCATTATTGCAGATTGCAGTCTGACACCAGCTGTTTAGTATGGCTGCAAAGCTGATCCGGGACGGCTTTTACTGGGAGTAGTTAAAAGTGCTGGGTGGGTGGCTACTCCCCATGTTCCAGGCCAGGTCTTGGCAGGCTTATAAAGCAGTCAGCACTATCAGGTGCTGTGAATCTACCTCCATCTGACAGTGAAGCTGTGGAGTCCTCTGTGCTGAAGGCTGAAGACTGCAAACAGACATGCAGGCCGCCTTGAAGCCTGCCAGTGAACTTTTCTGTGGCTGAGCATTCAGTCGGGTGTGAACTGATACCTAGGATTCCAGGTGAAGATTGTTTGTTTTGCTGTGTATGAACAAGCACCAAGACTGTTATGTTTTGCTGAGTGTGAATAAAACACTGAAGTTTGATTTACATCATGTTTCCTTGTCTCTATACTGAGTCCGCTAATCTGTCTGAGCAAATACCCCTGGTACAAACACAAAATGACGGACATGTTACCAGCATCACAGAGGGATGTCAGCATGCAGCATTTCCAGGCCTTGCTATGAAAGATGCTGCATTCTGCTGTTGCGGGAACTGGCAGAGGACTTTCCACCCACATCAAAACCGTTGCTGGTACCAATCCTACTACTCCTGCAAAAATAGGGGGGTTTGAAGATGTGTTGGTCACTTCGGATATGAGATCATTCTTGCAGCCAACCCATCGACAGCCTCCCTCCGGATCCAGACCCAGGGAACGCCTAGACTGACAGGTGTCCGAAAAGACGTTCATCAAAGCAGGGGGGATCATGACCGAGAAGCACACTATCCTAGGACTACCTCACATTTTTAAAAATGAATGAGGCATGGATCTCGGAGGAATTCAACACCTGTGATAACCACATATAATTGAATTTCCTCATGCCAGCCCACACATATCCACCACCAACCAGAACAAAGAATGGTCCTTCCCTTGTATATACAGTGGCATAAAAGGCCTTTTATGTCAGGCGAATGCCTAATTTTTGGGGCCTGTACTAGCTGACAGTTACATATTTATCCTGTAACAGCTGTCACGGCTGAGGATGGGGAAAACCCTCAGCCGTGCGATGCCAGAAGATGTTAATGGCTGCTCGGCCAGGACGACAGAATTAGGGAGCAGGTCACCTCCTAACACATCCCTAATCCGTCCCTAACTCCTAGCTGCATGGGCCGACCTTGAAGGTAGGAGGGCCCATGCTCAGGAACCTCGGATCCCTACTCACCCTCCGACCGGTCCCTGAACTAGGAGTAGGGTAAGACGACCTGTTCCTTCTGGACACGGAGGAACAGGAGTCTCACTGGCCAAGCTGCAGGAAAAAGGGGAACAGAAACAGGCCTATGGATATGGCAGGTGAACTGCACTAGTTCCAGCCACCTGCCACAGCCTTGCTGACTGGATCCGTGTGTAGGCAAGCTGAAGTCCACAACAATACAAACAGAAGTCAGCACACACATCCACACACAGGAACCCAGATGCATAGCTGCACCGAAAAACAAAGGTAAACATAAACTGAACATCACACAAACTTAAACTTATGACCACAAGGGTGGCCCCCACTGGCAGATGTAAATACCAGGAGGGTGTCTCCAGCAAAGCATGGCTGAAGCACCCCTCAGCTTCTGATCTCCAACAAGGCTTTATAGCCCAAAGTGGCCACACCCACGCGGACACACCCAGTGCTCACAGCCTAGGAAGGGAATTAACCCTTCCCACACCAGACAAGGGAAGACAGCAACTTAAAGGGGAAGTGTCCAAATGCACATCACACTGTAGCTGTTACCGTAGGCAACGACATGGGTGGCAACCATGTCCTGGGAGTCAGCCAGAAGGCCGAGACACTGCCACCACATGTACATCATACCAAACGTTGCCACGGGCAGCCACAGCGAAGGGAAAGTGTCACAGTGCACACCTAACATAAACCTTGTGCACACAAGACATACAAAGTGCATAACATACACACACAAGCCAAGTACAACCGCATGCACAACATAGCAAGCTGCCACGATACAGCTCAAGCTGCTATGCTGCCACATAAATACTGTTGCCAGCGGCAACCACAGGTAAGGCAAATACCACAGCCCTCACCTGTGATTGACAACCAGACCAAACCGCTGACAACCGCATGCGGTTCAGGAGTCACGACCAAGACCATGGCCGTGACAACAGCCTAATGCATCTCCAGCCACAGAATCCTTAGTTCTGTGCTGTCAGGTGAACGCCTATTGGCTAATTTTTGGGGCCTGTACTGGCCGACAGTTGAATTTGTATCCTGTGACCGCCTAATGTACCTCCAGCCACAGAATCCAAAGTTCTTTGCTGTCAGATTAATGCCTATTGCCAAATTTTTGGGGCCTGTACTGGCCAACAGTTAAATTTTTTATCTCTAGGCACATCATCACACCCCTGTCTCACTCCTCTGCCTCTCATTATGGTGGCGTATGAATCACATTCACCGTAAGGACCTTCTAATTTCACAGGGTCATGTGACTGTGCCCCCCCACCCCGTACTGTGCCCCCTTATACCCTACATAGTAACCTCTTACCACACCCTTTGCAGTGCCCCTAGTCATTCCCTGTAATGTGCCCTCTTATACCCTTTTATCTGGTCACGGTATGGCTGTGTCATCCGGTCACTGTACAGAGGTGTTATCCGGTCAATGTATGGCGGTGGTATCCAATAACTGGATGGCAAAAACTGTATCCCTTTCCCTGCCCACGCCATCCTTTTTTATACCTGGCATGAGCGGGAAAAATATGCAGATTGCGGTGCTAAGGACCTTTGCAACACAATCGGTGTCAGAAATACGCCTAACATAGATGTATTTCTATATAATAAATGACCACCTAATTGAATTATTATTTGGGGGTAGGGCTAATATCTTTATATTATATAGATTCTAGTGTATTATACTGTGCCCTGTATTTCCCAGTAGAAAATGATCCTTGGGAAACACAGTCTTCACCCCTGACCACCAGGACCAGGTAGCACTCTGTCAGTACATGGCGGCCTCCCCTCTCCGCCACATTGCTTCGCAGTGTACTGGTACTTATTCTGACAATAGGGCTGGGTTTGCTCCCTATTTTTGCCATCCATTTAATGTACAGGGTGGGCCATTTATTTGGATACACCTTAATAAAATGGGAATGGTTGGTGATATTAACTTCCTGTTTGTGGCACACTAGTATATGTGAGGGGGGAAACTTTTCAAGATGGGTGGTTACCATGGCGGCCATTTTGAAGTCGGACATTATGGATTCAACTTTAGTTTTTTCAATAGGAAGAGGGTCATGTGACACATCAAACTTATTGGGAATTTCACAAGAAAAGCAATGGTGTGCTTGGTTTTAATGTAACTTTATTCTTTCATGACTTATTTACAAGTTTCTGACCACTTATAAAATGTGTTCAATGTGCTGCCCATTGTGTTGGATTGTCAATGCAACCCTCTTCTCCCACTCTTCACACACTGATGATGTGTTTCCCTCTTTATGCACTGAAGCTGGCACATTCCCTGAGTTTTTCCAGCAAGATGGTGCACCACCACATTATGGGTGTCAAGTCCGAGCATTCCTCGAGCAGTTGAATGGCCCCCAAGGTCTCCCGATCTGACCCCCTTAGACTTTTATCTTTTGGGTCATCTGAAGGCAATTGTCTATGTTGTGAAGATACGAGATGTGCAGTACCTGAAACTACGGATACTGGAAGCCTGTGCTAGCATTTCTCCTGCGGTGTTGCTATCAGTGTGTGAAGAGTGGGAGAAGAGGGTTGTGAAATTTCTTGTGAAATTCCCAATAAGTTTGATGTGTCACATGACCCTCTTCCTATTGAAAAAACTAAAGTTGAATCCATAATGTCCGACTTCAAAATGGCCGCCATGGTAACCACCCATCTTGAAAAGTTTCCCCCCTCACATATACTAGTGTGCCACAAACAGGAAGTTAATATCACCAACCATTCCCATTTTATTAAGGTGTATCCATATAAATGGCCCACCCTGTATATGGAGTTAGTTGCAGCCAAGCTGTTGCTATAATCTATATATGGACAACAACATCCATTAGACAAATATACTGTCCAAAAACACTGCCACAATAAACTTATTGGCCATTTTTATATTTTTTTGTTTTTATGCATCAGCTGCGCATGATTTATACCTGGGTCAATAATTAATGTATAACAATCTGATGCAGTTTCAAATTTTTTAATGAAGGTTCTATAAATGGTGAATTCATAAAATACAGGTGATTTGTTGAGAAGCCAGTCTCATTAATAGATTGTTAATGCAGCTATCTACCTGTGAGTGTAAACGTGAAATTAAGCATCAAGCCTCAATAGTGTGTTTCCGTGAACTCCATTTCCACATGGTTGGAATTAATATATATTTTTTTTTAATTGTTCAATTTAATTAAGCCAACATATATATGTGATTACTGTACCAAAAAACAGGATAGGGCAGCAATCTACCTGTGAGTGATAACAAGAAACTGAGCACCAAGCCTCCTGGAGGAGGAAAAAGAAGAGGAGGATGACATTCATGCACAAGCAATGCATACAGAAATGGGTGGTTTATTTGCCCATGTGACAGGAGAGGAGCAGGAGAAGCTAGAGGGTGATGAGGAAGGGAAGCCAGATGACCTGACACATCGTGGCAGTATGTCATGAAGATAAAGCAAGGTATCCCTATGAATCCCTTGCGCAAATGACCAGATACATGATGAGCGACTTGTGCAGTGACAGCTGTATTATTATTACCATTCGGCAGAGGTATGGCTACTGGCTCTCCACCATGTTAGACCCTCGCTACTGCTCTAAAAAGGGGGCTTTTTTTCCACCTGCTGAGATTAAGGATAAACTCTACTGCTATGGAGACATCCTATATAGTTATTTGGCTGCTGCCTATGTGCGCTATTGCCCATCCTCACGAATGTCTGACTGGGGGGGGGGGGCATCTGCGCTCATGCTCCACTGCCATTACTGCTGGAGAGGGGCATCAGCTAAATCAGCAGCAACTGAAGTCTGGAATCTCTTATGAGCACTTTTCTTCACCCAACTACTGAAGAAACCACCCAGCAAAAACAGGACATGGAGCAGAACTTGAACCAGCAGTTGGTGGCATACCTGGACTGCACCCTGCAACCCCAAATTCAAGACTCTCTGGACTATTGGGCAGCCAAACTTGATTTGTGGGCACAACTGGCCGAGTTTCCCCTGGACAAGCTTTCCTGCCCTGCATAGTTACTCCAAAGAGAACTCCCCTTTCCACACAAAATGTTTAGAGACTGAACATTGTAAAGATGAATCAGGCATGGATCAGCCAGGATTTCTACACACCAGTACCCGATGCATCAGACTAGATCATTCTGGGTGCCACACCAAAACATTGTGAAAAAAGACCTGTTTCTTCAGACCACCTGCTTCAGCCACTACTCTGATGCTGCCACCTGCCTGATGCCACACACATGCTGCCCTTGCAGACTTCTTCTCCTACTGCCACCCACCATATTGTGCTGTTAATGCCACTGCTGTTGCACCCCACCTCCCCACTGTTACTGGGCCACTGTGTTGACTCCTCATGCGGTCGCCACCCTCACCACTCTGTAACTAGGACACTATGTTAACTCCTCATGCAGTTGCCACCTCACCACTCTGTGATTGGGCCACTATGTTGACTTCTCATGCGGTTGCCACCCTCACCACTATGTAACTGGGCCACTAGGTTGACTCCTCATGCAGTTGCCACCCTTACCATTCTATGACTGGGCCACTATGTTGACTTCTGATGCCGTTTCCACCCCCCCCCCCACACCATTCTGTGACTAGGCCACTATGTTGACTCCTCATGCGGTTGCCACCCTCACCACTCTGTGACAGAGCCACTAGTGTCCCTGTTTGGCCTTGTTGACATCACCATTTATTTTACCCTTCTTCTGAATTGTCGGAAGGACGGAAAAATAAAAAACACAATGGATCCTTTCTTTGGAGCATCTGTAAGGCCTGGAATCACATTGATCAGAATACTGGGGGATACGGTGGTTCCCATTATTCAATAAAAATAAGGCCAAGATGTGTTGAAACAATAAAACCCTACACTTCTTAGGGGCCCATATTACAAGTGCATCAGATACACAATGTCAATCAATGCCAATACTTGGTGACCAGTGGATGCACAGACGAGAGCCCCTCTGAAGAAGGTCACGGATAGACGCCACTGAATGATGGCTGGGTCTAGGTGTGTTTAGTGAGTGTGGACGGTGTCCGCCACACTCTCTATATTACAATATTGGACCAATGCATGGTTCTTTATACCTGACGCTAACATTAACCTGTAAGGCTGGGTTTTGTCAGTTTTGGCCCCGTAACTGACCAAATAAGTAAACTGTAAAATTATTCTAACAGTAACGCCTGTCAACTAGTATGTCGCGAACATCAAATTTTCCGTTCGCGAACGGCGAACACGAATTTCCGCAAATGTTCGCGAATGTGCGAACCGGGCGAACCGCAATAGACATCAATAGGAAGGCGAATTTGAAAACCCACAGGTACTCTTTGTGGCCACAATAGTGATGGAACACCTGGACTGTGGCATGCCGGAGGGGGATCCATGGCAAAACACCCATGGAAAATTACGTAGTTGACGCAGAGTGTGGTAAGTTGAAATCGCAATGCGATTTATAGAACTTGAATTAATCGCATTGCGATTTCAACTTAGAGCTTCTGCCGACTTCCGTGCTCATGGAGCGTCCCCATCACCATGGGAACGGCTCCATGCTAGAATGTACTGTCGGATTTGAGAAAGTTGTAATCGCAATGCGATTAATGCAGGTTATATTAATCGCATTGCGAATTCAACTTAGAGCTGCTGGGTTCCTAATGGTTGTATTGCTAGAATATAACGAAGATTGAGAATATAGTGCTATATTCGTTATTTTCGTCAATTCTAGCAATACAATCATTAGGAACTTAGCTTGCATTCGCTAGCTTGAATTCGCAATGCTATTAATATAACCTGCATTATTCGCATTGCGATTACAACTTAGATCTGAGTTCCTAATGGTTGTATTGCTAGAACTGACAACGAATATAGCACTATATTCTCAATCTTCGTTATATTCTATCAATATAACCATTAGGAACCCAGCTCTAAGTTGTAATCGCAATGCGATTAATATAACCTGTATTAATCGCATTGCGATTACAACTTTGTGACACTGCAGCTTCAGAATTAATCTAAGATGGATGCTGTCTTTGCTTTTTGATAGGCGGTGGGAGGGTCTGGGAGGGAGGGTCTGCTGCTGATTGGCTGGAATGTGTCTGCTGACTGTGAGGTACAGGGTCAAAGTTTGCTCAATGATGACGCATAGGAGGCGGACCGAACATCACATATGTTCGCCCGCAGCGGCGAACGCGAACAAGCTATGTTTGCCGGGAACTATTCGCCGGCGAATAGTTCGGGACATCTCTACTGTCAACTGCTTGTCACACAGTAATTGTTTCACTAACGCAGCGGACTAGCTATGCATGTTTCTGAAATACACAGTGTTGTACACTGATATATAGGCTCTCTGCAGCTGGGAAATAGCTGATTTTTAATGTGCATCATCACTAATTATTTCAGATCGAATAAAATTATTTATTTTTTTACTCTGCGAAGTGTCCAAATCGAATTTTGGAAAACTTTGCTCATCTCTAATCCTCTCTAATCATTATAAATAAAGCTTTCACACTCCTTATCTATGAATTGCTCCAAGCATTTACTGTTACAACTGTTTACTCTCGTATGGATAGCTATGTTTTCATCACTTTTCTCATTTAACACACAATTCCTATGTCCCTTTTGTATATACGTACGAGACTCTTCCAATATTGTGTAATATCATCCCTGATGAAGAGACCTAAGCAGTCTCAAAAGCTTTCTGTTTGTTATCATCTCTTCAGTTAGCTATTACAAAATATCAGCAACCGAGAACTCTTTTTGTTTGTCTACTCCAGTAAAGCAAGAGATGAAGCACAT
Organism: Bufo gargarizans; assembly: GCF_014858855.1. Taxonomy (NCBI): domain Eukaryota; kingdom Metazoa; phylum Chordata; class Amphibia; order Anura; family Bufonidae; genus Bufo; species Bufo gargarizans. Next base: position 113,843,520 of record NC_058084.1, on the reverse strand, counting down.
CTGAATGAAGCAGAGATGAAGTATATTATGTCTCTGTCAATGTCCTCCTTATATTGTAGTAATAGACTCCTTAAAAAATGTAATTACTATTGCTCACAAAATTGCAACAAACAAAAAAGTTTTTTTGCTCAATCATTCGAAACTAATAAAAACATACACATATTTTGTCCTTTTTTTTTCATGATATATAATTTTTTTATTCAGAGAATCAGGGTTATTTGCAAGGTAAGAGGATAAGCACATACATGAACATGTCTATATGTTGCATGAACACTACATGCATAACACAAGCATCCTGTAAAGTATGAAAAGTATTATACAGGTATTATCATAAAGAGATTTCTCAGCCGTGTCTTTATTTAAGCCGATTTATCAGAATAAATAAACTTTAAAGGTATATTCTAAAGATGAGCAAATCGATTCTACCAATTTAGAAATTGTCCTTAATTTTTTAGATTTTTTATTTTTTTTGCAAATCACAGAGAGTGAGAGAGAGAGAGAGAGAGGAGTCAACATGTAACACTCCTGCTTCCAAAAGGAAAGAAAACTAAATGTTTCTGTGTAATGCTTCTCTGGAAAAAATAAAAAAAGGTGCAAACCATTTTTTCTTCCAAAAGGAAAAGAAAACAGTGTCTCATAGCTGCAAACAGCTGTTTTTAATAGAACTTAGAACAGAGAATTAGTTTAGCTGCCTGAGAGGCCTTGGTTGGAGTCTTAGGCCTAGTTCACACGTACGTTTTTATTGCGAGTGTACGGGCCATTTTTTGTGTTGCGTATACGGTCCGTATACGGAACCATTCATTTCAATGGTTCTGCAAAAAAAACTGAATGTACTCCGTATGCATTCCGTTTCCGTATTTCCATTTTTCCGTTCCGTTGAAAGATAGAACATGTCCTATATTTGGCCGCAAATCACGTTCCGTGGCTCCATTCAAGTCAATAGGTCCGCAAAAAAAAACGGAACACATACGGAAATACATCCATATGTCTTCCGTATCCGTTCAGTTTTTTCTGAACCATATATTGAAAATGTTATGCCCAGCCCAATTTTTTCTATGTAATTACTGTATACTGTACATGGCATACGGAAAAATGGAACGGAAAAACGGAAAGGAAACGGAACAACGGATCAGTGAAAAACGGACCACAAAAAAACTATAAAAAGCCATACGTTCGTGTGAACTAGGCCTTAGGCGAGGGGAAGCCTGGCAGTTACTATTTTTCCTTATGGAGAACACAGGGTACATGTAAGGAGTATTGTAGTCCACGCTATGTTCATCTAGGCTTCCGGGAAAAATATCTGAGAGTTAGCACATCTTATATCTACTGATGTCAGAGATGCTTTCTTTTGCTTTTGGAATGAAAGCTAATTTGCATATATTTGGGTATCTGGGGAAAATATGCAACATTAATCTAAATAGTGTGGCCAGATTGAAAGCTCATTTCCTGTTGCATCTATTCATTAAGGAATTATCTTATGAATGATGAAAATCAGATGATTTTGGACACACTTCCCCAACTTACACAGAGTGATGTAAACTAATTTTATAGAAATACATATATAATAATGAACACAATAAAATAAGTTGAATGGCCTAGTTTTCTAGTTTCAAGGTACCATTCACATTAGGCCTCATGCACACAAATATATATATATTTTGGGGTCCACAAACCGCAGATCCACAAAATATGCATACACTCCTAAAAGTAGAAATGCCTATTGCAAGAATAGGACATGTTCTATAACAGGGGTAGGCAACCTCCGGCACTCCAGCTGTTGTGAAACTACAACTCCCAGTATGCATACTTGCCCTGCTCTTCTAAAAACTCTCATAGAAATGAATGGAGCATGCTGGGAATTGTAGTTTCACAGCTGGAGTGCCGAAGGTTGCTGATCCCTGTTCTATAATTTGCAGGACAGACATGCAGATGCAGACAGCACACAGATGACATTTTTTGTGGTCCCATAGAAATGAATGGGTCCACGTTCAATCTGTGAAAAATGTGGATCGGATGCAGACTCAAAATACTGCTGTGAGACCTTAGGGTGCATTCACATCACTGTTTAGCTTTCCGTTCTTCTGATCCATAAGAAGAAGAGAGAGAGAGAAAAAAGAACAGGATCCTGTAAAAAAGGCATCCTGCTGCATCAGCTGTCAGCCGTTTGAGCCATTTCCATCTAAGATCTGTTTTTTTAGACGGGGAAAAAAAAATTACTGCATGCAGGACTTTGTTTCCATCTAAAAACACGGATCAAAGGACACCTATCCTTTCCAAATGAATCTTATTTTCAATGAAGTCTGATACATCTTGATTTGCAATAGGTCTGTCAGGTTTTACCAGCACCAAGAAAACTATAGGACCATATCATACAAAAATATATATACATTTTTTTATTTATTCAGATTACAAAATAAATTAAATATGGGAAGAAAAAGACAAGATGGAAAATGGATACAGAAAATCTGCAGAGGGTGCATGACCCAACAGCAGGGATGTATGTAAAAAAAAGTCTGGTGTGAATGTAGCTCCAAGATATAACATCCACTTCAAGGACTCATACCAAAGGTATAGTGAAGTACCCCCTCATTAACCACCTAATAAAGGCATGTAATGTTAGTATAACAAATAATCCCAAATGGCAAAAAGTCCACTAATATATAACAACATACATCTCCAATTGCAACCTATCAAGACATGGAGGTAACCACAAAAGGAACTACAAAGACCTAACCAGAGACATGATCCACTGCAATTGAAATGCATTTTCAGCCAAACATTCCTCTTGATGTATCTATTGTTTAATAGCTATTTGTTAGTAGGTCTCGCAAATTGCATGATCTTTTCCACGTGATCTGTGGATATGATGGAAGAGACATAGCTAAGTCTCTGTCTGTTTGGAGTATTGCCCAGTGTTTACGGAAAATCCCCTGGATAGTACGCCATTCCTTATTAAATGGGGTAATGAATCTTACAGAAGGATCATCCATCTTTCTCTTATCCACTAAAAGTGTATCCCATGATTAATTTTTTGCTCTTTTATAGCCCTCCTTTATCGTATTCCATTGATAGCACCTTTCTAAGAACCGTTTGGTCAATTGAGAGGATGGATGTTCAAAATTGTCTTCCTCCGAACAGATACGTTCCATTCTAAGAAATTGGCCCACCCGGATGGCCTGGATTTCCTTGGGATAATAAAATGATGTAGCATGTAGGAGAAAGTTGACTGCTGTAGACTTCCTGTAAACATTAGTCGCTATCCTTCCATCTAATCTCTTTCTGATCATAATATCTAGACATTCAACCTCAGTCAGATTGATCTTCCAGGTCAGATTAATGTTCAAGTTATTGTCATAAAGATTATTAAAGTATAACTGTCATATTTTTATTTATTTTTTTGGAGTATTGGATTGTGGTGATTAATATCACCTTGGTGGCCCTATTTCAACTTTTCACTGTGTATTCAATTACCCCTTAATTCCACATTTTTGTTCCCTGTACTGCCTACTTTTACCTGTGCTTAAAATAGGTTTGCTAGGCATGGTCCGTCTATCTGTTGAAGGACGGAGGATGCAGAAGCAGGCTGCGTGCAAGGTCACATTACTGACAGCCAGGGACTGTAAGTAAATGATTAAAGCCAGGTCCTCCCCAGCAGCTGATAACAGTACCTGGGCTGTGTGCACTTCTCCCTGTCCCTGCGCTTGGCAGACGCTCCCTCACTCAGCAGAGCTGGAGAATGCAGAGTTGAACCAGCGCACAACAGGGAAGGGAGATCTGCCATCTGCTCAGTGTATAAATGAAAGCAACATGTGGTAAGAGGACCCCTTTGTGCTACAGGAAATTAACCCTTTAGGGGGAGGGCTTTGGTTACTGACACTTTTTGGGGGCTATTGTTACTGGCTAGTGAGGGCAGGCGGGATTAGCCTCAGGGTGAGGGCAGTGGCGGCCATCTTAACTGAATAGTGAGATTGCAGTTTTATGCTAAGGGCTGAATCTTATTAAATATGGGGTAAGTCAGTCTAATAGTACCTGATTCTGGAATATCATGTTATTAGTAACTACATATATGAAAATTTAAATTAGGGTCTAAATGTGACAGTTATCCTTTAAGAAAGTCTTTCAAGCATGATGCAGAGCCCTGACAAATAAAAAACACATTGCCTATATACATCGACCAGAGTAGTACGGTGTCATACCGAGGAATATTTTGGATAATTTCTCTCTCCCACAGCCCCAGGAACAAATTGGCATATGAGAGCGCACAAGACGCCCCTATAGCCGTTACCTGGAGCTGCATGAAAAAACGGTCCTTGAAAAGAAAATAATTATGTGTTAACATAAATTCAAATAAAGATAGAATTAATTCAATCAATCCATTATCAAGGTTCATTATTGATAAAAATAACCTAGACGCTTGCATCCCCTGGTCGTGGCATATAGACGTGTATAATAAGGCTACGTCTACACGACAATGTTTTGTTGCACCAATTTCGCGTGACAATTTTTATAATGGCAGTCTATGGTGTCGCACTGCAACATGCAACATGCTGCGACTTGCGACGCAACAGTCGCAGAAAATCCATTCAAGATGTTGCATAGACTGCCATTATAAAAATTGTCGTGCGAAATTGGTGCAACAAAATGTTGCGCTACAAATGTTGCAGTGTAGTTGTGCCCTATCTGTCGCGCAAATTATTGTCGCGCGACAAATGTCATCGTGTAGACGTAGCCTAACTCTACATCACATGTACCCAGATATACCTCCTCCTTCAAATGAATCCCATTCAAACGTCTCAACATGTCAGTTGTGTCTTTCACAAATGAAGGAAGAGTTTTAACACATTTTTGTTAAAAAAAAATCAATAAATCTCCCAATATTTGTACACAATCCACCAATCCCTGAGACAATGGGACGCCCCGAAGGATTAGTGGAATTTTTGTGGACTTTGGGGAGGAGATATAATATGGTCTTACAGTCTACAGTCAACCCTTCCAACATCTTCAAGCTAAGTATCCCATGGTCAAAAACCTTCCTGTAAAAAAAGGTCCCACTCCTTCTTGAATCGGTCTGTGGGATCCGGATCCAATTTCTTGTAACATGAGATATTCATAAGCTGTCTGAAAGCTTCCTTTTCATACATCTGCACCGGCCAGACCACAACATTGCCCCCCTTGTCCTCAGGTTTTATTACCACATCTCTAATGTTTTTTAGTTCAAATAATGCCTGTCTTTGTAATTTGAACAGGTTATCTCTTTTCTTACTATGAACTATATTTTTTAAATCCTGCTTAGCTAGTTTCACAAAAATATCCACCACAGGACATTATGTTTTAGGGGGTACATACTGCGATCTCCGGTGCAGATGTACCGGAAACTTACTAGAATCCGGATCCTCTTATTCTGCCAAGAGTATCTACAAATCCTGTAGGACTTGTTGTTCACTGGGGGATGATAATGAAGGTATCTCTTGTCCCCTGTTAAAATATTTTTCCAATAATAATTTGCGTGAGAACAATTCAAGGTCTTTAATTGTCTCAAACAAATCAAATCAACCTGTACGGAAAAACAATAATCCTCTCTGTAAGACCTGCTGTTGAAGAGAGGTTAAAGTAATAGATGACAAATTAATTATCTTCAATTCTTGAATCTCTTCTCCGTGTCGTTTGTATTCCTGTTCTTTCTTTTTTGGGATGGAGTACGAAGGTTGTAGCTTTTTATGTCTGGACCTGGTCCCCGTCCAGATCCTAGGCATCCGCCTAAAAAAGAGGCCCCACATTTTTCCTCTGATGTAAGAGAGGTAATTGACTGAGAACATGATCTTTTATTATTTCTATGCCATTTAAATATCTTATTTTGTTGGTAATCACTCAGATCTCTCTGAAATTTCCTGGGAAGAGGCACTCAGATACAACCTGTATATCACATAAAGGAGGGCATCATATACATTGTGGTACAATTGTTCAGGTACTAGGACTCCTACACTCATAAAGCTTATGCACTAAGTGAAAGGGGTGCCAAAAATTACAAGGAATCGGCACTCCAATACACCCTTTATTACACATAAAGGAGGCCATCATACACAGCCTTGAACAATTATGATTGATGCCCTGCTGGTGACTCTCTAAAACATTATAGGTGAGGTTCTGCTCCTGAGCTGACCCTCTAAAACATTAGGAGCGAGGGCAGCCTAATAAGCATGTTCATATGATGGAGGAGGAGGATGAGAAAAGGAAGATTGAACCATATACCCTTTTTTGTGGTGGAAGGGGTGCAAGGGAATGCAGTGTATTCAATATACCATAAAAGCCACATTTAAAGTGCCTTGATATTTAGCTGCCTTCCTCTGGTGGAGTAGAGAAGCCAGGGGCAATCTAGGCCTTGTTCATTTTGATAAGGGAAGGGACAGCAAGTCCTGAAACGCATTTGGTGAAAAGAGGAGTAAACAGTATACCAGTGACATACCGCACAGTGAAATATAATCTAATTCTGGCAGTTGAAAGCGGGCCGGCCGAGTATTCCTACACCAACACCCTCACCCAAGCATACTTAAGGGGAGGAATCCAAGGAGAAACCGGCTTTTCTTCACACCACGTGAAACGCCACGAGGCACGCTGACATAGCACAACTATCCGAGCTGGATACAACGTATCCCCCCAGAGGCTGCTGCAATACACACACATATTCGCAGCATGGATCCAAACAACAGTGGATGGGTAAAGTAGCCAGTGCGTCACTCCGATTAAACAAGGAGAATATGTGACAATGTATTTGGCAACACATTATTAACTATTAACTGATTATGCCATACATCAAATACACAGGATTTTACAGCTGCATAGTTGCACCGCAGTCAACAATAGCGTATACTCCTATTGAATGTTGCATGAACCCTTGCATAACTGGAAGTACAATCACTGCTTTGCACAAAAAATAGCTATAGGACTTTAATACACTCTGTGTCGCTTAATAGACACAGGATTTTATGTACCTACAGCTGGAACAGAGCTAGCAGCAGCATACACTCTTATTGGATCTTTGTGTATAAGTGACAACAACACTGTTTTAACAGCCGCAGAATTTTATTTATAATTTTTCTACTTGATATATTTATATGAATCACTGTCATTTGTAATTCTCTGTAGTACTGCTTAGAAATGTATCTATTTATTTCCTTAAAAGTTATGCAGGAGATGTAGCGCAGGTAATGTCGCTGTCACCTGCAGCGAAAAAATGACACTGAATGTTACAGATATTTAGGATGCGAAAACGTTATACAGGAGATGTAGCGCAGGTAATGTCACTGTCAACAGCGGCTAAAAAATTACACTGAATGTCACAGATATTTAGGATGCACAAACGTTATAGAGGAGATGTAGAGCAGGTAATGTTGCTGTCAGCAGCGGCCAAACAATTGCGCTGAATGTGACAGATATTTAGGATGCGTAAATGTAACACAACAGATGTAGCAGAGGTTGTGTCACTGTCAGCAGTGGCCAAACAATTGCACGAAATTAAGCGCAGGTTGCGCTAATAATATATATTGCAGCAAGATAAAAGAATAGTCCTTAAAAGGACTTTTGGGTCTCTAACACCTTTCAACAGTAAACCCTGCCTGAAAAAAAAAAAAAAAATCCTGTCCCTACACTATCTGTCCCTTCTGCTGCAGATCTCCCTAACTAAGACTGAGCCGAACCACGTGTCATCGGGTGCTATATAGCAACCGATGACGCGTTACGGCCAGCGAATCACTGTAATCCCAGTAACCAACATGGCTATGGAATTACAGTGAGTGCCAGTACTTCCCTGCACGTTTATTGGCTGCGTAGCAGCCAACAAACATGTGGGGAATAGACTCGAGCATCCCGCTCGAGCACACCTGGTGTTCGGCCGAACACCGGATGTGCCGAGCATCTCGATGCTCGAGTCAAAATAGTGTTCGGCCGAGCATGCTCGCCCAACACTACCACTGGTATTTCTTTTTCCCACTTTGTTAGATCTTCCTCTAAGATCTTATCAAAAGTCTCGATATATTCTTTTGTTAGTAGTTGTTGTATCTTCTTCAAACTATCAGTCTCCTTCTCCACACTCTCCAATGTTTTGTGATCAGTCCCAATTAATAACTCAGGGTTTGTGAACATTTGGTTAGAGTATCTTCTCACTTACTTATAAACGAGGAATCGTCAACATCTAAAATGGGAAAAGTTTGAATTCGCAAACCATGGTAAAATATTTGTCTATAATTTTCTTCTTTTTTTTTGGGTTTGAATTTTTTATTTTTTAAATCAGAAAATATACAATGTAAACATTACACCAACAATGGTGTGAAACCTTGAGAGGTAGCATTGTTTAGAGAGATTAGAGAATGGAAGCATTTGGTTACAGTTATGTAGATACAGGATATTATATTGTAAAAATCGAGACTTAGAGAGACATACACCGTCTTATAAGATAACAATTTCCCAATTCGGATGGTGACCATTTACAAACTAAATAGAAGTCATGTACCAGATAGATAGGGGTTCAATATGTGGGACCTTCCTAGTCTATATCCTCCACCCCACTTGGAGGAATGTGAGATGGTAGAGGTTGTCCAAACTTTTCCCTTCCGCCCACCCATAGTAACACCAATGAGGCCCAAGTCAGTTTGGCAGTGGAGCTTCAAAGTGGGGCTGAAAATAACAACCATTGCTTTCGGGCCAAGTGAAAATTAGGTCTTAAGGAACCTATAATTTATCCATGGGGCCCATCTTTTAATAAAAGTGGTTACGAGCTTCCCAGGAAGCAAGTTCCTCAAAGCGATAGATTTGGTCCACCTTTAGCTTCCACTGCTCCACTGTGGGAACACTGGTTTGTAGCCAGTATTTGGGTATTAGAAGGCGGGCCGCTATCAAAAGTTGTTTGAAGAGAGGTGAAGGGGAGGGAGCATTGCTTTCGTTAAAGTAGGACAGCAGGGCTCCATAAGGAGATATTTTAACAGATGCAGAACAGATAAGGTTACAAATCTGAAAAATATCGGACCACCACTTTTTAATAGGGGGGCACAGCCACCAAAGGTGAAGAAATTAACCTTCTTCCTCCTGACATCTCCAACACTTATTGGAGGAAGATTTAGTAAAATGTGAGGATTTAATTGGGGTAATGTACCATTGAGACAGAATTTTGTATCCATTTTCCTGGATTCGGGTACATCTTGAGGATTTATGAGGAGTTTCTAAAAGTGCTTTTTGGGGGATTTGGGGTTAATAATTAAAGCCTCGAAACAAGTTAAGGGGCGTAGGAGCTCACCTTTCATGTTGTTTTTTTGAACAAAGGATTTAATAAGTGGTATTAGGGCGAAGTCACATGGCAGTGGGTTTAACAGGGTTTGAGGGCGTCCATTGATGGTAACATACCTTGGGATTTCGAGGAGATTAGAGATTGGCAATGTAGAGGATCTAACTAATTTGGAGGAGGAGTGGCGTGGTCCAATGGAGGATGAGCCTAATAAATCACTTATTGTGATTAGGGGAGAGGGGAACGGTACAGAGGAGTGGGAATAGTTCAACCATTTCCAAGCTTCCAAAGTAGTTTTTATTACTGGGAAGGTCTGTAAATTGATTTGAGGTGGAGTATTATGACCCAGGCATAAAGCTCGAGCTGGCATACCTAAGATACATTGTTCCAGCGCCACCCAGGATTTGCTTCTTGAATTTCTAAGCCAGTCAGTGATTCCGGAAAGCAAAATGGACTTCCCATAGAGTTCTGGATCAGGGAGTCCTATTCCACCTACAGAGCGGGATCTAGACAGGAAAGAGTAGGAAAGTCTGGCTTTTTTCCCATTCCATAAAAAGGCTCCGAATTTTTGTTTAAGGGAATTGTAATAAGATTTGGCTATGATGAGAATGATGAGGGGGACGATGAGAGAAGTGAGAAGGTTTTTCCTACCAAACCATGATAGAGTTGGAACAGATTTGGTGATTTTATCGATAGCATTGAACATTGAGGCTCTTAGGGGGATATAGTTTAGTGTAAAGAGATCTGAAATGTTGGGGCTAAGTTTTACTCCTAAATAAGTTATAGTAGGGGACGACCAATTGAATGGGGAGTTCACCTTTAGAGAGAGTTGGGGAGAATTACCCGTACTCAGAATAATGGATTTACTCTCATTAATCTTGAAATTGAAAAGTGCACTATACGTCTTCAAATGTTCCTGGATTTTAGGGAGGGATGTTTTAGGGTTAGTTGTCATTATCATAACATCATCGGCAAATGCCGCCAGTTTATGACTATGACCACCAAGGTCTAGGCCTTTGATCCCAGTGTCTGACCGTTTAATGTGGATAAGAGGGGTTCCAAGGCTAGTATAAATAATAGGGGAGACAGGGGACAGCCCTGGCAAGTTCCATTATGGATTTGAAAGGGAGAGGACAGGTCCCCATTTGCCATGACTCGAGCTGTGGCCTGTTTGTACATAGCAAATACAGCCTTAACATATGGACCAGGTAGGCCAAAAACCTCTAATACGTGGCTTAAGTAGTTCCAGTTTATGCGGTCAAACGCTTTTTCAGCGTCGGTGCTGAGAAGTACTAGTTGAGAGGAGGTGTGTTTAGCATAACAGAGCGCGTTGATGACCCTTGCTGTATTGTCTCTGCCCTCTCTATTGCGAACAAAAACTACCTGGTCCATATGAATCAGAAGAGGAAGGAGATTTGCTAAGCGGTTTGCAAGTACTTTAGCTAAAAATTTGAGGTCAATGTTTAGGAGGGAAATGGGCCTGTAATTTGCGCATAATTTTGGATCCTTCCCCTCTTTGGGAATTACAGCTATATGGGCAATCGTCATATCTCTGGATAAGGGGGAGCTTTGAAGAGTTTGGTTACAAACAGTGAGAAGATGTGGAAGTAATTGTATTCTAAAAGTTTTATAATAGGACGCGGGAAGTCCATCTGGACCAGGGCTCTTATCTAGAGGCATTTGGGAAAGGGCTAGAGAGAGTTCGTCCATGGTAAATGCGGCCTCAAGTGATTGTTTCTGATCAAGCGACAGTGTTGGGCAGGATGCAGATTTTAAGAACGCGGTGATCAGTGGGGAATGGGAAGTGGGTGGAAGGGGGGGGGGGGAGATTGTATAATTCTTCGTAAAAATCTCTAATCTTGCTTAGCGATTTTGCACGACGCATAGACCGGATCTCCTTTGGGGGAGGATAATTGATGTATATAATTATCTGCTCTTCTGGTTTTGTTTCTATTCATGATAAATTTGGTGGCCTTGTCCCCATGAGCATAGTATTTGAATTGTGAATTGAGATAGTATTTGGCTGATTTGGCTTGCAATAAAGCTTTTAATTCAGCTCTAGCATTAGAGAGGTCTTGGAGTTGGGGTTCAGATAAGGAGCGCTTGTGGGTTGACTCCAATTTATTAATCTTAGATAGAAGATTATTTATGGTATTCTCTCTGAGTTTTTTCAGGTGCGAACCAATGCTGATGAATTCACCCCTAATAAAGGGCTTGTGAGCATCCCATATAGTTTGGGGTGAGAGATCCGGGTGGGCATTCAAGGTAAAGTATTCATCTAGTGATAGAGCTATTTTCTTTATAGAATCCGTATTACCAAGAATGGATTCATTTAATCTCCAATTGAAACGTTTGGGTTTCTGCGTTGGGGAGGATATCGTGAGGTAAATTGGGGCATGATCTGAGACGTGGATGGACCCTATTTTGGCTTCCGTACATAGCTGTAGGTGTTCTTTAGAAATGAAAAGGTAATCTATGCGATGGCATGTGTTGTGGACATGAGAGTAAAAAGTGAGCTGATTTATGTGCAGATGAGTCAATTTGGGGATTAAAAGCTATGTTGAGGTCTCCTCCCATAATAACTATGCCTTCCTTAAAGGAGGCAATAGTCTGGGTGGTGGATGAGAGCCACTGAACCTGTTTAGTATTAGAAGCGTAGAGATTTATAATGGTATATATTTGTGGTCCTATATGCCCCTTGACCATGATAAATCTACCTTCTAAATCCTGTAAATGGTTAATATATTTGAAGGGAACCTTCCTTTTAAACCCAATAATCACCCCACCAGACGAGGCAGAATTACCACCGCAATGGAACCAGAGGGGGTAATGAGAAAATTCCAAATTGGGGTAATGATTAAACCTAAAATGTGTCTCCTGAAGGAGCAGCACGTCAGAACCTCCCTTGCGTAGGATAGTGAATATTTGACTCCTTTTGGAGGGTGAGTTGAAGCCCTTTACATTGTAGGATGCTACATGAATGTCAGCCATGGTCAAGGATTAACGTGAACGGGTGAGTAAGATGTGCTGGTCCTCCAGGGGAGAACACTTACAGTTTGAGATGCGTCTGTCTCGTCTGGGGGGAAAGCAGGGGTCCCAAGGTCCTGTATTCTGGTTTCAGGGGCTAAAGGCGGCTGTATCTGGTACCTAAAAGTAAACAAGGGGAAAGGGAGAACACTGGGAATAAAACACATAACCAAAAAATAACATTGTGAGCGGATTGACACAATGAAATAAGGCATGGGGGAAAGATTGGTCAATGGACCAGTGAATGAGCCGTTCAGCACGACACATATCTACCCAGAGAGGTAGTTTTGAACATAACAGGTAACCCTATGTACTAAGATAGAGTGAGGGTTTTATGCAACCTAAATTGAGAACCAGAGTAAAATAAGTAATAGGAAAGTAGGCGAGACCTGAGAGGAGACATGCGAGAGGAAGAAGGGACAAGGAGTGCAAAATGATTTCAGGGACAGGAGGGCGATAAAGGGGATTTAGAAGAGGAAAGGAGAGGAAGGGGTTAAAAGAAGCGTGAAGTAAGAGAGAGAGGATATATTCCTAGACTTCAGCACTTCATCCCCAGAGGCAATATATTGCTTAGGGTAGGTGAAAGAGAAAGTTTATCTCTGTAGGACAGGCTGTCTGTCTAGCTGGTTTACTGTCACATGAGAGTCCTGACCAGGGGCGTTGCTAGGGTCTCCAAAGATCCGGGACACAAGCCCCAATAAATATGTCCCCCCCTCCCCGCACTATGCTGTACTTGCTATACAGTGGCACTTACCTGTCACATCCAGGGCCTCCAGGTGACGTCTCCTCTCTGTCATCATCTTCTCCACTTGGTCTGGACAACTTCTCTCAGCCGCCTCGTCTCTGCAGAGTGTGACACACAGACATCTTAGCTTCCTCACATTCTATCATTATCCCCCAACTGGAGTCCCCACAGTGTTATCCTGCTGCTTGCTGTGCCAAAACTTCAACCCCCCCCAATACCCCCAAATACTATTCTAAAGAAACATTACTGCCCCCCATAGTAATAGTGCTCCTCATAGTCCCACCAATAGTAATTCCCTTCTAGAATTCCCTCGTTAGTAACACTGCCCCAACCGTGATAATGCTCCTCAACAATGTCCCCATTATTAGAAGAGCCCTCCCATATTAATAATACCCTCACAGAGTACCCAGTAGAAATAAGGCCCCCTATTGTTCCCCCAGTGGTGATAAAGCTCCCTACAGACCCCTCAGTAGTAATAAGACCCCCATAGTGCGCTTAGTAGAAATAAGGCGGATCTATAAGACCCTCCTATAGAGCCCCCAGTAGTAATAAGACCGCCTATAATGTCCGCTGGATCTGCAGTGCCCCCTGCAGTTATAATCATCCCTCCACCATACAGTCCCATGTAAATAACATCACCTCCTCCCCAGCTGCCTCCAACGCACAATTCCATGAAAACATCACCTCCTAAGGCTACTTTCACACTTGAAATCACCGAGGTACCACTACCTAAAATTTAACCTTTATTATGGTCAATTAAAATTCCCTGGAAGAGGAACAGCTAGTGCAACAAAACACAAAACAAAAAACAGTACAACAAACACACGAGCGAGCACGATCAGACAAGCGGATCAATATGAGAGGGAGAAAGGGGAGGAACGCATCAGGGCATTCGTGCCATGACTATTTCTGTCCCTACAATATCCCTTTATAACTCCTCCTCAGCCCGGAGATGTGTCTTGATGGTAGGCACACTCCGTCCACGTACCTATGCTGTCTATCCTTATGGTGCCCTTTATATACTATCCCATATGGATATCTGGGTAATAGTATATGTAGAAAAAGATATCGGTTGTATAATCACGTGTCCCGACGCGTTTCCCCCCTTCCTCTCATTGAAGGGGTTCATCAGGGGACAAAAAACCAATGTCAATCGAACACATAAAGTGTTCAAAAGATATCAATGAAGATGAATCATAACACTGGAGGCCACAAACAGAAACAAAAACCAAAAACCAAATCACTGACTATAACAAAAGTCCGCACGCAATTGTGTGAAGATCAACGGACTTCAAACCAGTAAAGAATATACTTAGCTGGTCCACTGGGAAGGTGTCCAAGTCAGCGGTTTTAGGTGAACATGTTGTCAGGGCCTCCAGGGGGCAAGATGTGATGTAGCTCCCTACTTTCACACTTGCGTTCGTGCAGATCTGTCCTGTACTTGTACAGGACGGATCCGCACCGGTATAATACAAACGAATGCATCCGTTCAGGACCGATCCGTTTGTATTAGATTTGAATTTCTAAGTCCCAATACGGATCCGTCCTGACTTACATTAAAAGTCAATGGGGGACGGATCCGTTTACAATTGCACCATTTTGTGTCAATGCAAAGAGATCCGTCCCTATTGACTTACATTGTAAGTCAGGACGGATGCGTTTGGCTCCGCAAGGACATGCGGACACAAAAAAACGCTGCTTGCAGCATTTTGGGGACCGCCTCCAAAATGGAACGGGGGGCCGTACGGCGCCGAACGAATGCATTCTGAATGGATCCGAATCCATTCAGAATGCATTGGGGTTAAACTGATGCATTTGGGGCTGCTTGTGAGAGCCTTGAAACGGATCTCACAAGCGGATCCCCAAACGCAAGTGTGAACGTAGCCTAAACCAGTGTTTCCCAACCAGTGTGCCTCCAGCTGTTGCAAAACTACAACTCCCAGCATGCCCGCAAGCCAAAGGCTGTCCAGGCATGCTGGGAGTTGTAGTTTTGCAACAGCTGGAGGCACACTGGTTGGGAAACACGGGCCTAAACATTAAGTCCCATGTACATAAACATCATTCCCCCCCACCATCCACTCCCATGTAAATAACATCACTCCCTCCCCCATCCACCTCAAGCACACAGTTCCATGTCAATAACATCCCTTCCTTCAGACCTAACATACATCCCAGTTAAATAACTACAACTCCCATCATTGCTCTGCCTCTCCCTTCACTTACCTCTCCTGTACAGACATCAGCATTAGGCTCCTTCTCCTCTTCACTCTGGTCAAATCCTGCACTGGTTACATGATGGTGACATCATCCAGGTCATCCTATCACAGCCTGTTTTGCTGATCACATGACCTGTGATGTCACCAAAGGTCCTTCACCTCTTCCCTGTGTAAGATTCAATTGTATTGCCGTTCTGTGTACAGCAATACAGTTGTATCTAGCAGGCAGGCAGGACATTCGGGGCATGGGACAAAACATCCGGGGCCCAGCCCCCGAATGTTTTAACCTAGCAACGCCCCTGGTCCTGACCATGAAGGATGAGGTTGTCAGTCCTGAGAGAGTCTCTTGGGTGTCAGATGTCTGCTCCTCTTGCCCACTTTATGAGCCTTGGGGGTGTGCTGCAAGATAAAGGCAGCTACAGTTGGGACTTCTGGCAGGGAGGAGAGATCCTGGAATAAGTCCCAATTATCAATCTGCATAGGAGGAATTTGCAGGTGGTCGTATACGGCCTCTAGATCTGCATTTGTGGTAATATTGAAGCGACGTCCTCCTTGAGAAAAAGAGAGGCCAAAGGGAAAGTTCTATTTATATAGGATTCTGTTAGCCCTTAGCCACTCCGTTAGAGGCTTGAGTGATTTGCGCTTCCTTAAAGTGGAGGGGGCTAGGTCCTGGTAGACAGTCACTTGAGCACCTTAAAAATGATGTCCGTTCTGTTCCTTGCAGCTTCTTGAACGGCTGTCTTAACTTGGAAATTGAGAAATTTACAAATTACATCCCTAGGGGGATCTTCTGGTTTAGGTTTCGGTCGCAAGGCTCTATGAGCTCTTTCAATAATGATCTCCAGAGCAAACTCTGGGCCAAGTAGCGAGGAGCAAAGGGAGATAACTGCAGCCGGGATGTCACCAGGCAGAACGGTCTCCGGGATCCCTCTGAGGTGCAGGTTGTTCCGGCGTCCCCTATTTTCCTGATCCTCAAAAGCAGTGTGCAGTTCGTTTAGGTAAGTGCTGCATTTTTGGAATGAGGATGAGGCGGCCCTCTGATGATCTAGGATCTGCATTTGGTGGTTTTCGAGCGCTTCCACACGATCGCCCACCTGCCTCATGTCTTGGCGTAAGGCAGCAAATTCACTTAGTAGGGGCTCTAGGGCCTTATTTAGGGTGTTTTTCAGGTAGTTCCTGGTGATCGGGAGAGCTCCCCTACCTTGAGTCTCCTCTGTTTCGCTTTCTTCCTCCGATTTGTCTTGCAGGCCGACTTTGTGTGGCGGCGCCATCTTGGAGTCGCGTGCAGCGAATGAAGAGGCAGCTTTTCTGATAAACTTGTCCATATCTCCTCCTGAAATGTGACTCTTGGTGGTACTCGGGTGTTCTCCTGCTTTAGGGTTCCCAATTTTAACCATTTTCGGGTTCGCAGCTTCTGGTTGCTAGTGCTGAGATCAGGCTTTCTCACGGAGCTCAGAAACAAGCGGCCATCTCAGACCGGTGCTGGCTCTGCCCCCGTGTCGATAATTTTCTAATGCAGCCTTGTTCCACCAGAGTTTGGTACGTCTCCTAAGTGAATCTCAAATTTTTTGCTTCAATTCCTTAATGTCCCGCTTTTCTGTATCAGATGTCAATTTCTCTCCAAAAACTGATCCCAATTGTGTTAACCAATTCTTATCACGTCTCCTGAAATCCATATATGAGGAATTTTCTGAAAAAAATATATAAATCATGAAAACCTACAACAGCCTCACAATAAATGAATTGTTGGATGGAGTAGTGTACAGCATTCCTCCACTGGACTCAAAAATGTGTCTGTGAAGTGACAAATCATACTTCTCAATGTGACAGTCTGATGGACAAGTCTGGATTTGGCAAATGCAAGGAGACCATTACCTTCCTAACTGCATTGTGTCAACTGTAAAGATTGGTGGAATAGGCATAATGCTATGGGGTTGTTTTTCAAGGATTGGCCTGGGATCCCTGGTTCTAGTGAAGGAAAATAAATGCTTTCGCAAACCAAGACATTTTGGACAATTGTATGCTTCCAACTTTGTGAAGGTCCTTTTCTTTTCCAACATGTGCTCCAAAGCAATGTCCATAATGGTTTTGTCAGATTGGTGTGGAAGAACTTGACATGGTCAAACAGAACCCTGACCTTAACCCCATAGAACGCCTTTGGTATCAGCTAGAATGGGTATTGCAAGCCAGACCCTTTCATCTAACATCACTGTCTAAACTCACATACTGTATGCCCGTCTGGATGAATGGGCAATGGGGTGTTATAAAAAAAACCTCTGTAAGTATGATCTGGAGGTCTCCCACTACTTTTGTCCATATACAATATATAGTTTGGTGTTTTTTTCACTTTCAGTTATACAAGATAGATATTTACCAAACTGAAAATAGACAAAACTGTCTTATATAGATGTGCCAGTACTTATCAGTAAAAAAAAAAAAAACAAAGTCAAATATACACATATTATTATATATAAAAAAATATAAACTAATAAACACATTACCCATATGCCCCACCCTGTATCCCGATGACTAAAGCTGTAATGTCAGACACAAATAAATGTCTACTTTATGTAATACCATAAATCAACATCTGTAGTTTGAGTTCTATCACTCACTGGCCCTGACAATTTTCCTGAGCAATGTCAAGTGAAGTTAGATTACTATTACTATGTGTGAATTATTGATTGAAGTCACATTGCTTGATGATAGTTGTGCTGTGACTTATCCCAGAAAAAGAGATATTTCATTCTCACTTTACAAACAAAAATAGATTAAATAAATATCCAGAATACCAAGCAAAAAGGCATGACTGTCACAAGCAGGTATCAGAGGAAAAATACATTTCAATATTTCATAAGATGCATCAAAAGAGGCATAGATGCACATGATGAGAACATAGTTTTAGCTTTATAGAAAACACTAGTCAGTTTTGGACAGCTGTAAATAAAAAGGTTGAAGTGGAACTAGAGCTGGTGCAGACAACGAAGGTAATTAAGGGAATGGGTGGAATGCAGTACCAAGAAATGATGTCAAAGTTGTGGTTATTCAGTTTTGAAAAACAAAACAACTTCAAGGCAATCTAATCACTATGTATAAAAATATAAATGGACAGTACAGACATTTTTCTAATGATCTTTTTATATCGAAAGTTCTAAACCATAATACGAATGTTTCATCATCCACATAGATGGGGATTCTTTACTGTAAGAGTGAGACTATGGAACTCTGAGACTATAGAACTCTATGCCACATGATGCTATAAATAGGGTTGAGCGAACCCGAACTGTAAAGTTCGGGTTCGTACCGAACTTTAGGATTTTTGGACCCCGGACCCGAACATTTTGGTAAAAGTTCGGGTTTGGTGTTCGGCGATTTATTGGCACTTTTTGAAAGGCTGCAGCCTTTGCAGCATTTGTCAGTGTGCAATTTAAGCTAGAAATACAGCAATAATTTTCTGGGTTTTAAAAAACACCCTTTTTGGGCAAAATACTCAATTTTACAGCCCCTGCTGCATCTGTCAGTGTGAAATTCAAGCATTATATACTGCTGTCATATTCTGTTATAAAAATAAAAATAAATATTTTGGGGCAAAGTACTTTATATTGCAGCCTTTGCTGCATCTGTGAATGCTAAAAACAAGCTTAAAATACTTCTATAATTTTCTGGGTTTTAAAAAAACACCAATTTTTGGCAATACCCTCCATTTGGGGCCTCTGCCGCATTAGTCAGTGTGCAATTTAAGCAAGTAATACAGCTATTATTTCCTGGGTTTTAAAAAAACACCCTTTTTGGGCAAAATACTCAATTTTACAGCCCTTGCTGCATCTGTCAGTGTGAAATTCAAGCGTTATATTCTGCTGTCATATTCTGTTAGTAAAAAAAAAAACACCCATTTTGGGGCAAAGTACTTAATATTGCAGCCCTTGCTGCATATGTACTTGTGAGATTCAAGCGTTATATACTGCTGTCATATTCTGTTATTTAAAAAAAACACCCTTTTTGGGCAAACTACTTAATATTGCAGACTTTGCTGCATCTGTTGTTGTTAAAACAAGCTTGAAATACTTCAATAATTTTCTGGTTTAAAGAACACCCATTTTGATCAAAATACTTATTTGCGGCCTTGTTTGCATCTGTACGTGTGAGATACATGCTTTAAATACTGCTGTGCTATTCTGGTATTAAAAAAAAAACACCCAATTAGGGCAAGAATCTTAATTTTGCAGCCTTAGCTCCATCTGTCATTGTAAGATACACCCTTTACATAATGCTGTGCTATTCTGGTATTAAAGAAACACCCATTTTGAGCAAAATACTTAATTTGTGGCCTTGTCTGCATCTGTACGTGTGAGATACATGCTTTAGATACTGCTGTGCTATTCTGGTATTGAAAAAACACCCATTTTGGGCAAAATACCTAATTTGCTGCCTTTTCTGCATCTGTACGTATGAAATTCAAGCGTTATATACTGCTGTCATGTTCTGTTATTAAAAAAAAACACCCTTTTTGGGCAAACTACTTAATATTGCAGCCTTTGCTGCATCTGTTATTGTTAAAACAAGCTTGAAATACTTCAATAATTGTCTAGGTTTCAAAAAAAACACCCATTTTGATCAAAATACTTATTTGCGGCCTTGTTTGCATCTGTACGTGTGAGATACACGCTTTAGATAATGCTGTGCTATTCTGGTATTAAAAAAACACCCAATTAGGGCAAAAATCTTAATATTGCAGCCTTTGCTGCATCTGTCATTGTGAGATGCACCCTTTACATACTGCTGTGCTAATCTGGTATAAAAAAACACCCATTTTGTGCAAAATACTTAATTTGCGGCCTTGTCTGCATCTGTATGTGTGAGATACACGCTTTAGATACTGCTGTGCTATTCTGGTATTAAAAAAACACCCAATTAGGGCAAAGTACAAACCGAATTCCAAAAAAGTTGGGACACTATACAAATCGTGAATAAAAACTGAATGCAATGATGTGGAGGTGCCAACTTCAGATATTTTATTCAGAATAGAACATAAATCACGGAACAAACGTTTAAACTGAGAAAATGTACCATTTTAAGGGAAAAATATGTTGAATCATAATTTCATGGTGTCAACAAATCCCAAAAAAGTTGGGACAAGGCCATTTTCACCACTCTGTGGCATCTCCCCTTCTTCTTACAACACTCAACAGATGTCTGGGGACCGAGGAGACCAGTTTCTCAAGTTTAGAAATAGGAATGCTCTCCCATTCTTGTCTAATACAGGCCTCTAACTGTTCAATCGTCTTGGGCCTTCTTTGTTGCACCTTCCTCTTTATGATGCGCCAAAAGTTCTCTATAGGTGAAAGATCTGGACTGCAGACTGGCCATTTCAGTACCCGGATCCTTCTCCTACGCAGCCATGATGTTGTGATTGATGCAGAATGTGGTCTGGCATTATCTTGTTGAAAAATGCAGGGTCTTCCCTGAAAGAGATGACGTCTGGATGGGAGCATATGTTGTTCTGGAACCTGAATATATTTTTCTGCATTGATGGTGCCTTTCCAGACATGCAAGCTGCCCATGCCACATGCACTCATGCAACCCCATACCATCAGAGATGCAGGCTTCTGAACTGAGCGTTGATAACAACTTGGGTTGTCCTTGTCCTCTTTGGTCCGGATGACATGGCGTCCCAGATTTCCAAAAAGAACTTCGAATCGTGAGTCGTCTGACCACAGAACAGTCTTCCATTTTGCCACACTCCATTTTAAATGATCCCTGGCCCAGTGAAAACGCCTGAGCTTGTGGATCTTGCTTAGAAATGGCTTCTTCTTTGCACTGTAGAGTTTCAGCTGGCAACGGCGGATGGCACGGTGGATTGTGTTTACTGACAATGGTTTCTGGAAGTATTCCTGAGCCCATTCTGTGATTTCCTTTACAGTAGCATTTCTGTTTGTGGTGCAGTGTCGTTTAAGGGCCCGGAGATCACGGTCATCCAGTATGGTTTTACGGCCTTGACCCTTACGCACAGAGATTGTTCCAGATTCTCTGAATCTTCGGATGATGCTATGCACAGTTGATGATGATAGATGCAAAGTCTTTGCAATTTTTCGCTGGGTAACACCTTTCTGATATTGCTCCACTATCTTTCTGCGCAACATTGTGGGAATTGGTGATCCTCTACCCATTTTGGCTTCTGAGAGACACTGCCACTCTGAGAAGCTCTTTTTATTCCCAATTATGTTGCCAATTGACCTAATTTACTTTTTCCAGCCTCTTATTGCTACTTGTCCCAACTTTTTGGGGATTTGTTGACACCGTGAAAATTTGAATCAACGTATTTTTCCTTTAAAATGATACATTTACTCGGATTAAACGCTTGATCTGTCATCTACGTTCTATTACAAATAAAATATTGACATTTGCCATCTCCACATCATTGCATTCAGTTTTTATTCACAATTTGTTTAGTGTCCCAACTTTTTTGGAATCCGGTTTGTACTTAATATTGCAGCCTTTGCTGCATCTGTTATTGTTAAAACAAACTTGAAATACTTCAATAATTTTATGGGTTTCAAAAAACACCTATTTTGGTCAAAATACTTAATTTGCGGCCTTGTCTGAATCTGTACATGTGAGATACACCCTTTAGATACTGCTGTGCTA
This sequence comes from Bufo gargarizans, assembly GCF_014858855.1. Lineage (NCBI taxonomy): Eukaryota > Metazoa > Chordata > Amphibia > Anura > Bufonidae > Bufo > Bufo gargarizans. Next base: position 113,821,613 of record NC_058084.1, on the reverse strand, counting down.
TTCTGGTAATACAAAAACACCCATTTTGGGCAAAAATCGTAATTTGCGGCCTTGTCTGCATCTGTACGTGTGAAATTCAAGCGTTAGATACTGCTGTCAAATTCTGGTATTAAAAAAACACCTATTTTGTGCAAAAATCTTAATTTGCGGCCTTGTCTGCATCTGTACGTGTGAAATTCCAGCGTTATATGCTGCTTTCATATTCTGTTATAAAAAAACACCCTTTTTGGGCAAAGTACTTAATATTGCAGCATTTGCTGCATCTGATTTTGTTAAAACAAGCTTGAAATACTTCAATAATTTTCTGGGTTTAAAAACACACCCATTTTGGGCAAAAAACTTTTTTTATCATATATATTTTTTATTATATATAACAATTTAACAATACAAAAAAGAAACCGGGTTCCGTAATATACATTTTATTAAAATGAATTAACCTAAAGTTGTTTGAAATCGTTGACTTCTTAATATTTTTATATATATCCCCTCAATCTATTGTGTTTACTCCTATATCCTTTGCCCATTTTCCCTCACTATTGAATTTTACTAATTTCCCCAAACTCTTCCTTATCAACCTATAGATTTGAGAAATGGTCACCCTAATTTTCATGTGTTGATAGCAAAAGTCTATAAATTCATTCCTTGTCGTAATAAAATATTCCCTATTTTGTGTAGCTAGAAATGCGTGTTTCAACTGGTGATATCGATATCGGCTCATTAAATCTAAGTTCGCTCCAGGACATAAATCTATTAGTGGTCTCATTTCCCCATTCTTAACTAACTGTGATACATAAATTATATTATATTTTTTCCAGTATTTGTATTCTGTAATTGATTAAAATTGTCTAATATTACTATTACACCACAAAGGTAAAAAATGTGAAGTGTTCAGAATTCCTAATATTCCTTTTATTTCACTCCAAACCAAGTCAACCATTCGGCATATTGGGCTTATCTTCCCTTTATTTTTAATAAATCCAGTCTCCAGTATGCTGAATATGTTATATTTTGAGCCATTGAATCCTCTTACTAGAAATTCATTTATTTTATTTAGCCCTGACTTTATCCATTGGATTTGGGAGGCTAAATAGTATCCCTGAAAAAAAGGGGACCGATAACCTCTTCCGCTAACCAAAGATATTTTTGTTTTAGTTTTACCCTTTTTCTTCCACAGATTAAGTCATTCAGCAGCCGTTCCAGATGGGTGAAGAGAAGGTCCTCTATCCAAACTGGGCAGGCTGCCAGAATGTACAAAATCTGGGGAAGTAACACCATCTTTATTAGTGCAATTAGTGCCCATCCTATCAGTAACTTCTGCCAAGCACCAATTTTGTTCTTACATCTAATCAGCAAGGGAGAGACATTCAATCTAGTAAAGTCTAGCATATTTGCACTCAGCTTTACCCCCAAGTATTCCAGAGATTCCATAGATTTTAATATTCCGTAGATCCTAATCCCCAGGGAGTTCGGTGGGGTTACTCGATCGAGTGGTAACAATACTAATTTGGCCCAGTTAATTTTATATCCCGAAATATCAGTAAAGTTATTTATTACTTCCATAAGATAAACCAACTGGGATGTTGGGTTCTCCAAAAAAATGAAGATGTCATCCACATACATACTTATCTTATCTGAAGTCCCTCTCATACCAAAACCACAGATCCTATCAGCCAATCTAATTCTAGCGGCCAGTGGTTCTATAAAAAGAGCAAACAGTAAAGGGGAAATCCCTGTCTTGTTCCTCAACACAACTCTATTTGCTCAGACCATACTCCATTAATATCAATTCTCGCTTTGGGATGATTATATAAAATCTGTACCCACTTATTGAAGAATTGGTCTAGGTTCATCTTATACATTACTTTCCATACACTTGACTTCTCAGCGTCTAAAGACAGGATGGAGCGGGAACCTACCCCCGCCTCAACCTGCGTATTCAGGAAATCTCTACGAATACTAGACAGTACAAATTATCTTGGGGATAAACCCCGTCTGGTCTGGGTGGATTAGCTTATCAATAACACTCTTTAATCTATTAGCGAATATTTTTGCGCAGATCTTATAATCTGTGTTTAGCAGAGAAATTGGGCGATACAAACCCATTTCTCTTTCATCCTTACCCTTTTTTAAGATATGAGTGATCACGGCTTCAGATAAAGATGAGGGAAGTTCACCAGTCTGATACATTTTATTTAATACCTGTAGTAACTTTGGCAAAATTGTCTCTCCATACTGACGGTAGATTTCAAATGGAAGCCCGTCCATCCCTGGAGATGAGTTTCCACGAATAGTCCCAACAACTTCAAATAATTCCTTTAAATCTATTGGTTGATTTAATATTTTACTTTCCTGTTCTGATAATTTAGAGAGGTTAATTTTCTCCCAAAATTTTCCCACTTCTCGACCCTGATGTATTTTTTTTTGTATATAAGGCTTTATAATACCTAACAAGCCCTTGCTCAATCTCCTCCGAGCTTGTGGTAACCACCCCATTTTCCAATCTAATATTTTTTATCTTATTAATATTTTTTGGCTTTTGTATCAGAGATGACAAGAGGTTTCCAGGTTTCCCGGCTTGAGAGAAGTATTTAGCGCCTGTGAAGAAGACCTTATGTTGTGCTTTTTCTATTAAGTAATTTTTATACTCCAGTCTAGCTTCTTCAAGCTGTAGTTGTGTAGCAGAATTTTGGTTATTATTTATCTCTTTCAGTACGGACTGAACCCTTGTTTTTAGGGTCAATTCTTTTGCAGCATATTCTTTTCCCCCCCATTAACTTTGGCTATATAGACTCCACACAAAAACGCTTTAAAGGAGTCCCATACAATATGCATAGGTGCTGATGGAATGTTCAACAGCCAGAATTCCTGGATCTCCTTGCCTATATTTTCCTGATCCTTGACCAGCTTCATTCAATGGGGATTAAATCTGAAACTTCGAGTTTTTTTCTCCATATATCCCATTTTAATCGTTACTACAATAGGAGAATGGTCAGATATCGTATGTACTTCATATTTCATTTTTGTAACGCAGTACAAAAGGTCAGAGTTAGCTAAAGCTAGGTCTATTCTGGACATAACCATATTTGTCCAACTAAAACAAGAGAAAGCTCTTTTTTTCCCCATATATATATATCGCCAAATATCTGTCAATGCCATTTCCTTGCAGATCTTTCTTAGCGATGTTACTTTATCTTTTTTTTTTATATATATATATATATATATATATATATATATACACACATTCCTGAGAATATCTATCTACCTCCAGGTTCATAACATCATTAAAGTCCCCTGTCACTAAAACTGGGCACCTAGCTCTTGAGCCAATAAAGTCCTCCAAGTGTGACATAACAGACATAAAGAAGGGAGGAGGAATGTACACAAATGCCACTATGCAAACTATGACATTCAAGCGGCAATACAAAAAAACAAATCTACCCTCTCTATCAATTCTATTGGCAATTGGAATGTAGTCAACATTTCTATGGACATAGATGCTAACACCACAGGAATAGGCCGAGCAGCAGGCATGGTAGTCATATTTTTCCTATTTCTTTTTAACTGTATTAATATTCTCGTTTGTAAGATGTGTTTCAAGGAGGCATATTATTGCAGGAAGATGTCTCGCTACAACATCAAATATGACCTCCCGCTTAGCCTGCTCGGCCATTCTCCGGTGGGCTCTATTGTAACGGGGTGCCAAAGGCGCACTCGGTCTCCTATCAGCCGCAGACCTGCTGCTTAGCTTCGGGAGCAAGGTCTGCCTTGAGCGCCGAGCTGATCAATAGGTGCTCGACTTGTCTGTCTGTCGGTCATGTGACGCTGGCAACGTCACATGACCCTGACTCCCCACTATAAATACAGGCGGACTGCTGGCTACAGGTTGCCTGTGATTTTCATCCTATAGATGTGTACTTTATTGTTATTAAGCTACCTCTGGAATTGAACCTCGATCCGCCTCTTGACACCTCTTCTTCCTGCTCCCTGTACCTTGATGCTACCTCTTGGATTTTCACCTCGGCTTGTTTACGGATTTGTCTTTGCCTCTTCCCTTGTTCTGATGTGACCTCCTGGACTGACCTCGGCTAATTGACCCGCCTCGCCTTCCGTTTTTGTTCTACCTCTTGCCCGCTTATAGTAACTTCTCAGTGGCTGTCCTCTTCCCTGCTGTCTCATTCTCTCTGCTTGCACTTAGTAGGTTAGGGACTGTCGCCCAGTTGCGCTCCGTCACCTAGGGTGGGTGGTCCAAGTAGGCAGGGACAGGGGACAGGGTGGCAGCTCAGGGGGTGCACCTCCGCTCTATCTTGATTCCCGTGACTCTACCTGTGACATCTATCCACCGAAAACCCAGCAGACAGCAAATCAGTACCAAACACTTCAGATAGCCAATTCTGAATAAATCCTTTTGGGTCAACTTTTTCAGACCCTTTCAGGAAACCCAACCAGACGTATATTAGATCTGTGAGATCTATCCTCCATTTCGGTGACTCTTTCCTGTAGTATACTTTTTTTAAGTTTCTATTACCTCCATTCTGTTCTTAATTCCATCCACCTCTCTTTTTAGCTCTTTTGTGACCATCTGAAGATCTTTAACTTTCTCGCGTACTTTATTCATCTCGTCTTTGATTAATGACACATCGTTTTGAACTGTGGATATTTTAACTGAGAGATCTCCCAACGCCTGGTTCGACAATTGAACCGCGTAAAGGATATCTGTCAGCTTTCTTTTCTTCTGCTACTACATTCTTATCTCTCCTTTCCTCTTCTCTGTTGCCGATCCCCTCAGTGTTTGAAGAGTCTATTGGATCTGTTGAGTCAGATTTATTCTCCTTATTACCCTTCTTATTGGTCCTAGTTTTATATTGTGGCAACTTCAAAAATGTATCCATTTTTAAAATGGATCTGCCTCCATTTGGGCCCAAGGACTTCCTATTTTGGACCTTTGCTGGCATTATATTATAAAACGTGTAACATAAGCAGATAACAATCCAAACATATATAAAAGGAAAGGGACAAAAAAAAATGAAGAAAAGAGCGGAGATTCCTCCACAAAAAAGGAAATATATGGAGCACATAGCAGCAGTCCTAGAGCAGATAGCAACAGTCTTAGCAAGTAGTCAGTTTATTTTCCTTCGCAAGTTTCCAAAACATTAAATTGATGATCATTACGCAGATTACTTATAATCCAACCCGCTGCAGACAAAAATCCATATCATGGTTCATCATAGAAAGTTCATCAACCAGGGGGGTGATTTTATTGTAGTTAATACCCACAGATATTAACTACTATTTTACTTCCAAATATTTGCACCCCTTAAGATGCAAGGGTCACCCCCTCATATTCCTCTTTCAACAGGGTCGGAGAAATTTCAGATACCACTCCCAGCTGGTATTTATATCATGGAATTATCCGACAAGCAAAATCAAAGATTTCCAGATCGCGTACTCGTCTCCCAGGAAACACACAGCTGAAAATTATAACATAGAGCTATCAGCAGCAAGAGTACTTTAGTCTCAAAGTAGATGGAGTAGTAAATAGCAAGTGTGTTCATACATGCTGCTCCAGATTGTATTGGCTAGTTGTACAGTAACTTCATTACCCCAGTTTCCAGAGAAGCAGGTACATAGGGATCACCCCTCAGCCGACCACCTACTCACACGCTCCACGATGTTAGCTAGGTGCCGTCTGTGTCCACAAAGCATCCAGTGAGGTATCCAGCACTCCGGCTACAACATTATGCTGCCACTGCGCAGAGGCTCCCATACACTCAGAAACGGGTCCCCCGCCCGTCAAGATCCAAATTAGACCAGTGGGAGGGACGGACCGCAAGTAGACTCAGCTCGGCCGTCTTCAATCGGATGCTGCACAACTTCAGCAGGTCATCCCCGTCCCCATCGCCACCTTCAAACTCCACCGAGGCCAGATGCACTCACCTGCAGCAGGCAAGTACCGAGCCGAAAGTGCTCCGGCACTCCTCTATCAGAGCCGCGCTGAAGCAGAACGCCAGCGCATGGACAGTTGGAGCGATCCACATTGCATAGCGCAGGATAGGAGGGGGGAATGGGTAGAGACGCGGCACACGTCCTCACGTCATGCTGCCGGGCCTCGGGCAAATACTTAATTTGCTGCCTTGTCTGCATCTGTACGTGTGAGAAACATGCTTTAGATACTGCTGTGCTATTATGGTATAAAAAAAAACACCTATTTTGGGCAAAAATCTTAATTTGCGGCCTTGTCTGCTTCCGTACGTGTGAGATATTCGCTTTAGATACTGTTGTTCTATATTGCTATTAAAAAAACACGTATGCACTGATCCCGCGGGACAGAGGGATAAACTTAACATTTAATGTCAGTAAATTCTAAAATAGATAGATAGACACCAGAGGATGAGCCTCTACAACAAACGATAATTAAAGACAGCCCTATGGGCATAAACTTGTACACATACATACATAGTGTGGCCAAGATGGTATAAGTAATAAAAACAAGAACGTTCTCACCCGATTAACGACCAGGGTTTCTCACAAAATGTGCTCCCGATTACTAGGGATTCTGTCCCCCCAGGGCCAGGTATCCGGACGGGGACGCTCCTTGCGGGGCAAGATCCCCGTATAGGTAGGTAGGGCGTACTAGCCCCTGCCCCCTTTTCAGGGCCGTCTAGGGTTAATCACCCTGCTACCCACCTATGTCAAAGGGGCACCTATACCTACTTGTCTCCAGTGTGGCCATCAAGTACTCCAGGACCGTCTCCATCACTAGCCATCTCTGTGAGAAACCCTGGTCGTTAATCGGGTGAGAACGTTCTTGTTTTTATTACTTATACCATCTTGGCCACACTATGTATGTATGTGTACAAGTTTATGCCCATAGGGCTGTCTTTAATTATCGTTTGTTGTAGAGGCTCATCCTCTGGTGTCTATCTATCTATTTTAGAATTTACTGACATTAAATGTTAAGTTTTATCCCTCTGTCCTGCGGGATCAGTGCATACGCTATTTAATTTGGGATTAAGCAGGCCCGGTCGCCAAATCCGGCCTTTCTGGTCTTCTATTAAAAAAACACCCATTTAGGGCAAAATACTTAATTTTTCAGCCTTTGCTGCCTCTGTCATTATGAGATACACCCTTTACATACTGCTGTGCTATTCAGGTATTAAAAATAACACCCATTTTGGGCAAAAATCTTAATTTGCCTCCTTGTCTGCATCTGTACGTGTAATATACCCCCTTTAGATACTGTTGTTTTATTCTGCTATTAAAAAAACACCCATTTTGGGCAAGATCCTAAATTTGAGAAATATGAGAGTGTCAAATCAGGGACATGGCCCAGGTCGTTGTGCTGCTGGGGCTTTCGAAAGTGTGCAGACTGACAAGGAGGGCAGAGGTGAAGACTGGGTGGAAGATGATGTGGAGGATGATGAGGTCCTCGACCCCATATGGAATCAAGGTCATGCGAGTGACCTGTGTAGTTCAGAGGAAGAGGCGGTGGTCGTACAGAACCACCAGCACAGCAAAAGAGGGAGCAGGGTGAAAAAGCGGTGAGGCCATCCCCTAGACAGTACGCCTGCTACTGCCCACCGCAGCAAGGGACCAAGCACACCAAAGCCAGCTCCAAGGAGTTCCCTGGCGTGGCGGTTCTTTCAGACAATGTGCTGACAACAAGACACAAGTGGTTTGCACGCTGTGCAATCAGAGCCTGAAGCGAGGCATAAACGTTCTCAACCTGAGCACAACCTGCATGACCAGACATCTAAGTGCAAAGCACGAGCTGCAGTGGAGTAGACACCTCAAAACCAAGAAAGGTCTCTGGCTCCTCCTGCTTCCTCTTCTGCTGCAGTCTCGGCCTCTTCATCCACCTCTTGAGTGACAGTGCCACCTGCCACCCCGCAAACAGAGGATCTGCCAGCAACACCACCACCTGGGTCACCAAGCATTTCCACAATGTCCCGTGGAAGCGTTCAGCTCTACATCTCCCAAACACTAGAGCGGAAGAGGAAGTACCCCCCTACCCACCCGTGATCCCTGGCCCTGAATGCCAGCATTTCAAAATTACTGTCCTTTGAAATGCTGTGATTCCATCTGGTGGAGACGGAGAGTTTTAAAAGCCTTATGGCGGTGGCTGTCCCACAGTACGTCATGCCCAGCAGTCACTACTTTTCTAGGCATGCCATCCCTTCCCTGTACAACCAAGTGGGGGACAAAATCAGGTGTGCACTGCGCAACGCCATCTGTGGCAAGGTCCACCTAACTACGGATACGTAGACCAGTAAGCACGGTCAGGGACATTATATCTCCATAACAGCACACTGGGTAAATGCAGTGGATTCTGGGCCTGAGGCAGATAGCAGTTTAGCACATGTCCTTCCACCACGAGGATTGCAGGGCACTTCAGTTTGCCTCCTGTTGCTTCCTTCTCCTACTCCGCTTCCTCATCCTCTACTGGCTCTTCATCCGGTCAGAGTAACACCTTCACCACCAACTTCAGCACAGCCAGGGGTAAACAACAGCAGGCAGTTTTAAAACGTATCTGTTTGGGGGACAAACCCCACACCGCGCAGTAGCTGTGGACGGACATGGAACAACAGACCGATGAGTGGTTGGTGCCAGTAAGCCCGGCCGTTGTGCGATATCGTGAAGTGCGATAATGGGCGAAATCTCGCAGCAGCTCTGGGACTAGCCGGTTTGAGGCACATCCCTTGCCTGGCGCATGTGCCGAATTTGATGGTGCAGAGGTTCCTTAAAAATTATCCTGATATGTCAGAGCTGCTGCATAAAGTGCGGGCCATCTGTGCGCGCTTTCGGCGTTCTCACCCTGCTGCTGCTCGCCTGTCAGCGCTGCAGCATAACTTCGGCCTTCGCGCTCACCGCCTCATATGCGACATGCCCACAAGGTGGAACTCCACCTTGCACATGCTGGCCAGACTGTGCGAGCAGCAGCAGGCGATAGTGAAGTTTCAGCTGCAGCAGGCACGGTTGAGTCGCTCTGAGGAACAGCACCACTTCACCACCAATGACTGGGCCTCCGTGTGAGACCTGTGTTTCTTTGTTGCGCAGTTTCGAGTACTCCACCAACATGGCCAGTGCCGATAACGCCGTTCTCAGCTTTACTATACCACTTCTATGCCTCCTTGAAAAAATGCTTCTGGCGATGATGGAAGAGGATGTGGCACAGGAGGAGGAAAAGGGATCATTTCATAGGGTTTCCGGCCAGTCATTCATGTGGCTCCGAGGGTGGGTTCCTGCACCCACAAACCCAAGGTACACAATTGTCCAGTCAGGGCACTGTTCTGGAGGATGAGGAGGGGGAGGATGAGGAGGAGGAGGAACCATGTTCACAGCAGGATGGCACTCAGAGGACACAGACGATACACCTCCCACAGATGACAGCTTGTCGTTGCCTCTGGGCAGCCTGGCATAAATGAGCTATTACATGCTGCAGTGTCTCCACAACGACTGCCGAGTTGCCCACATTCTAACTTGTGCTGATTACTGGGTGGCCACGCTGCTGGATCCCCGTTACAAGGACAAGGTACCGTCCTTAATTCCGTCACTGGAACGTGATCGTAAGGTGCGCTAGTACAAGCGCACGCTGGTAGACGCACTGCTGGTAGACGCACTGCTGGTGGCATTCCCACCTAACTGCGGGGCCACAGTGGAAGCACAAGGCGAAGGCAGAGGAGAAGGAGGAGATCGCCAATGCAACTAGGGCACCACCAGCATCTCAGAAGGCAGGGTTAGCATGGCCAAAATGTGGAAAAGCTTTTTCTGCACGCCACAACAACCAGCACCACCAGCTGATATGGAACAGCTTAGCAGGAGGCAGTATTTCAGCAACATGGTGGAGAACTATGTGTGCACACGCCAACACGTATTGAATGACGGGTCTGTCCCCTTCCACTTCTGGGTCTCTAAATTTGGCACATGGCCTAAGCTTGCCCTTTACGCCTTGGAGGTGCTGGCCTGCACTACAGCCAGTATATTATCTGAATGTGTGTTTAGCACAGCAGGGGGCGTTATCACAGACAAGCACAGCCTCCTGTCCACATCCAATGGGGACAAGCTCACGTTCATTAAAATTAACCAGGCATGGATCCCACAGGACATTGTGCAGAATAGACATGTATACCGGCCCTACCCAGACATTGTTATACTACAGCGCAATTGCTCATTGTTGTATTTTTTATATTTCCCACTATTTTGGGGTGTACACTAATAAAAAAAATAAAAAAATAAATAAAACCAAGAACCTGTGTTGGCCACCTCATCCTCCTCCACCACCGCTTCCAACTACACCGCTACGTCCACCGCCTCCTCAACCTTCTACTCCATATGGACCTCCACCTCATACATCAATATTATTTTTTTCAATTTGTACGTATTTTATTTTATGTTGTTTCAAAAATTTGTCAGTTAAATTTTCGGGTGACGTTCACCAATTTTTGGCTGTGATATACCCCTGCTCTACCTAGTAGACAGGTAAACAAATTTCACTAATTTGTCTGTTACATTTTCGGGTAAAATTCACAAATTTTTTACTGTAATATACCCCTGCTGTAACCAGTAGATAGGTAAACCAATTTAACTAATTTGTCTGTTATATTTTCAGGTGACATTCACAAATTTTTTGAGGAAAATACTGCAATTCACTGATGAAGACGGACGAGGTACTTCAATTTGGATGTTTCCTTTTATTCAAAGGAAGCGCATAAACATGTAAACAATGCGTTTCGGGGACAAACAGTTCCCCTTTATCAGGTTAAGTAACAGTACATAAGAGTGGATATTTATAGAGGGAGAAAAGGTCAAAAACGCCAAAGAAATGCCAAAAAAGTGTACCGCCAACAATGGGAGGGGTTAACACTAGGTGTCATCTTGATGGCAGTATACATAAATATCATAAAACAGGGGATCCCAATACTAAAATGTACATAGAAAAGAGTTGAAATGTATAGAAGCAAATATATAAAATTTTATTAATGCTTTTCATGGTTTTTCAGCATAATACCAAAACGAGTGGAAAAGTCATGTGATGGCTGGTAGGGTCACATGATGTGTTACGTTCCTGGGGAGGGCGTGGATATGCTGGCCTATTCATTCCTTATACTGCTGGGAGGACGGACACGTGATCGGAAGGGGCGTGACCACGTGACCATCTCCATGGTGAAAAGAACGCTACTTTCATGATGTGAATGCCGGCGCCACAATACCGATGTTAGCCATTACTGGCAGGCATGATCGCAATCTTGCGATCATCTGACTTGTTGCCAGGGTGACGAGAGCGCTTCCACTCACAGAGACTATCAGAAGCAGTGCTCTAAATGCCGGGCTGTAAGAAGAGGGGTTTGAGAATGTCGTTAAAGAGCTGGCATTAGTTATCTAAATAGGAGCATATAATAGATACCGAAACTCAAAATAAAAATATGAATAATAAAATAACACTGTAAATGACTTAAAAGGCTGATAATAAATAAATAAATTGGGACATTTTGCCCAGAGTGAGTGAACAATATGAGTTTACATGGCAATGAATAATAGAATAAATGATAGTAAAAATAACACTGAGTGACTTATCCAAGATAGGGAGGATTACATTAAGGAAGCTCTTAACATACTTTCTGATGAAAAATACTATCTACCGCTGAGCAATGATCCATCAAGGCAGGACAGGGAAGAATTTGAAATACTCATCAAGTTGGCTGGACCAATTCTGAACAAAAAAGAAAAGGAATATATCCTTGTAAAAGATGTGACACTAGCCACATTCTACCACCTTCCTAAAATCCATAAGAATGAGAAGAACCCACCCGGCAGACCAATTATCTCAGGAGTTTCTGCTCTCACCCGCAATCTATCTCATTATATTGATGTTCACCTCCAGAAGTATGTTTTAGAACTAACATTTTACCTAAGGGACTCTACTTCCCTTATTACGTCATTAAAAGATATCGAATGGAAGACCAACTATTTGTGGCTAACCCTTGACGTCTTGGCCCTTTACTCTAACATATTGCATGAATTCGGTTTAAAGTGCACGTCCATCTTTCTGGAAAAAGATCATGATATGCCCATGCAACAAAAAGATTTCATTATTAGAAGCATCGAGTTCATTCTCACACATAATGTCTTCCTATTCCAGAAACAAATTTATAAACAGATAAGAGGGACCACAATGGGGACGCGTTTCGAGCCAAGTTTTGCCAACCTCTTTATGGGAGCGTTTGAGGAATCTTTTATTTATCAAACCACCTTCTGGTCCACAAACATTGTCTTTTTTCAAAGATACATAGATGACCTGATTTTTATTTGGGATGGAGACCAAACATCTATTGAGAAGTTAATTTCGTACCTCAATACAAATTATTGGGGCATTTTGTTTACAGGTACATACAATCCCTGTAAAATCGAGTTCCTAGACCTCGAAATCTACACTTACGAGAACGAAATCAGGACACAGACTTTCTTTAAGAAGGTTGATATGAATAGTTTTTTGGACTTTAAGAGTACCCATTACAGAAAATGGAAAACTAACACTCCTTTCAGCCAATTCAAGAGAATACGGCTGAACTGTACAACTGATGAGGATTTTGTCAACCAGTGCGATGCACTTACTACCCGGTTCAATCAGAAAGGATATCCAACAAATATTGTATCAGGCGCTAGAAAAAAAGCTTCAACGCTCTCACAATTACAGTGCTTAGCACCCATATGGAAAAAAGAAATGAATACAGATAGTAATCCAATTCTTTGTAATTTTATAACCACTTATAACCAAAATCATGATACCATTAAAACAATACTGGAGAAACACTGGCACATCCTAAGAAGGGATCCTATACTGAACCAAATAATTCCAAAGGTTCCCCGCCTAACCTGTAGAAGAGCGCGGACCCTGAAAAACATTCTTGCACCTAGCAAATTAAGATCAACTAATAGTCCAACTAAAAATCATGACTCCTCTATCCCTATATGCAGCTATAAATACGGCCACTCAAGATGTTTGTGTTGCAGAATGATTTGCCAGAAACAAATCTTCCAAAGTCGGAGCAGTGGGGTATTTTTTCCCATCTCTAGCACTCTGAATTGTTAATCCTCTCACGTAATTTACCTGTTAGAATGTCCATGTCATCTATAGTACGTTGGCCGCACCATACAAACATTATGTAATAGAGTTAATAAGCACTGTTCAAATATTAAGAAAAAATACCTCAAACACAGTGTTTCAAGACATGCACCGCTTCATCATGACGGGAGTTCGTGTTGCTTCACTGTTACACCTATTGAGCAAATACCAGTGAACCTAAAGGAAGACACACAATATATTAGGCAACGGGAAATGTTCTGGATATTCAAAATAAATAGTTTAAGTCCTTATGGGCTTAATGAAGCCTTTGAAATTAACCTATAAACTCAACTTGGTCTCCTTTACACAATTCTGTGGCATTTTACATCAAAAGATAAATAGAGTTTCATTATAGTATATCATATGTAGGAACCCCCGTTACCTACATAATTTTGCCATGTAAACTCGTTATGTAGTTTATTCATTTTGGGCTATTTGTCCTATTTATAGATTTTTTTATCAGTTTTTTAAGTCACTCACAGTGATATTTTTACTATCATTCATTCTATTATTCATTGCCACGTAATCTCATATTGTTCACTCACTCTGGGCAAAATGTCCCATTTATCTATTTATTATCAGACTTTTAAGTCATTTACAGTGTTATTTTATTATTCATATTTTTATTTTGAGTTTCGGTATCTATTATATGCTCCTATTTAGATAACTAATGCCAGCTCTGTACAGCCCTCCTCTTACAGCCCGGCATTTAGAGCACTGCTACTGATAGTATCTGTGAGTGGAAGCGCTCTCGTCACCTTGGCAACAAGTCACATGATCTCAAGATTGCGATCATGCCTGCTAGTAAGCGCTGACATCGGTATTGTGGCGTCGGCATTCACATCATGAAAGTAGCGTCCTTTTCACCATGGAGATGGTCACATGGTGACACGCCTTCCGATCACGTGTCCTTCCTCCCAGCAGTATAAGGAATGAATAGGCCGGCATATCCCCCCCCCTCCCCAGGAACGTAACACATCATGTGACCCTACCAGCGGTCGCATGACTTTTTCACTCGTTTTGGTATTATGCTGAAAAACCATGAAAAGCATTAAAAACATCTTATATATTAGCTTCTATAGATTTAAACTCTTTTCTATGTACATTTTTGTATTGGTATCCCCTGTTATATGATATTTATGTATACTGCCATCAAGATGACACCTAGTGTTAACGCCTCCCATTGTGGGCAGTACACAGGTGCATTTTTTTGGCATTTCTTTGGCGTTTTTGACCTTTTCTCCCTCTATAAATATCCACTCTTATGTACTGTTACTTTACCTGATGAAGGGAAATTGTTTGTCCTCGAAACGTGTTGTTTACATGTTTATGCGCTTTCTTTGAATAAAAAGAAACATCCAACTTGAAGTTCCACATCCGTCTCCATCAGTGAATTTGCGCCATTGCAGTATTTTCCCAGTGACAAGCACTCTCTGCAGGATTAGACACCCTTTCCAGGAGAGACATTCCCTGCGGCTGCAGTCCTGTGGAATCGGATTTTATTCTATTTACATATCTACAATAGAGTTGTGCCTATCATTAGCACAACTCAAGAAGGTGAACCGTTCTCTTTTTTTTCAATACCTCAATTTGTTCGAACATACTACCCTATTGTGAGCCCCTTTTCTCTCTCCCACCACCCCACTTGTTGTTTGAGTGGAGGCTAGACACGTCCTCTTCCACATTCACCAATTTTTGGCTGTGATATACCCCTGTTCTACCTAGTAGACAGGTAAACAAATGTCACTAATTTGTTACATTTTCGGTTGAAATTCACCAATTTTTGGCTGTGATATACCCCTGTTCTACCTAGTAGACAGGTAAACAAATTTTACTAATTTGTCTGTTACATTTTTGAGTGAAATTCACACATTTTTGGCTGTAATATACCCCTGCTCTACCTAGTTGACAGGTTAATAAATTTCATTAACTTTTCGGTTACATTGTCGGGTGACATTTACCAATTTTTGGCTGTGATATATGATGATGAGCAGGAGACGCCATATTCGATTTCGCGATAGTTCACGAATATTCATTTGAATGTTTATTTCATATTCGCGAATATTCGTATTTGAGATTATTTTCACGATTAATATAAAATGTAAAAAATCGCGTAATGCAAAGTTGATCAAAAAATAATATATAGCAGTAAATATAGTGCTATATATTCGTTTTAACAATATTCATCATATTATAAAATAAGAATATATAGCAATATAGCGAATATTCGAGAAATACAAACAGAGCAATTTAGCTAAGCTAATATAGTGATATAATATTTTTTTTAAGTGTAAATATTTTCTAAATCTGAAGTTTAGAAGAGAAAAAAATAATAAGACTATAAAAAAAAGATTATAGCATTATATTAGCTAAATTCCTCTATATTTGTATTTGACAAATATTCGCTATATTGCTATATATTCTTGTTTTATAATATGACGAATATTCTAAAAAACAAAGTTATAGCAATATAGTGAATATATTCGTTATTTAGAATATTCGTCTTTTTTTTTAATCTGTACTGTTATTCAACTTCAGCATACTCCTCCCCGATAAGCATCCCTGTCACCATGGGAAAGCCCGTGGGTTAGAATATACCATCGGATCTGAGTTTTCACAATCTCAGGGAGAACTAAGATCCGATGGTATTTTCTAACCCACAGGCGTTCCCATGGTGACGAGGACGCTTGTCGGGGAGGAGTATGGTGAAGTTGAATAACACTACACATTGAAAAAAAAAAAAAAAGAATATTCTAAATAACGAATATATTCTCTATATTGCTATATATTTGTTTTTCAAATATTCGTGGATGTTCCAATAAAAAGAATATATAGCAATATTCAGCCGATCTCTAAAAGTTTGATAAACGACGATAACCTCGGTGAGGCAGGCCAAGCAGCAATAGTTTGGCTTAGACGATAACCTCGGTCAGGCAGGCCAAGCAGGAAGAAGCACCAGTACGGCAACGGCTGGGTGCAATAATCGAAATCGTGATTTTGAAATGTTTTTTCTGATAATATTCGATTTATTATATTTGCTATCGCTATCCCTATTTTAAATTAAGTGCAGTATTTAAACTGCCCAGTGACTGTGACCAGTGTGAACTCCCCTTCATCAATCATCAATTCAGAATCATCACTAGTTGAATTTACAATAACTACCGGAAGTACGTCAAAGTTGAGACACATATTTGAGAGAGATGAGGACAACATCATATTAACTGTAAGTAATATTCTATTAAAGCATATATGTTGTTTTTGTACATATAGCATGCAGCACAATGATTGTTCGGTAGATCACGAATTCTGAAATATTCGTAGATGCGATTATTATCTATATTGATACGATTTTATTTATTTTTGTCTGAAGTTCAATTCAACACATTTTAACTGGTTACAGTATATATTATGAACTGGTGAAATAAGCATTCTTGTTTCGTCGGCGCACGATGTTAGTAGCATGTATGTATGGTCCATGGAAAAACTCTACATAGCACATCAATTTTGCTGCCACTAAATATATACTGCACACTATATAACACACACACACAATATATATAGAGATTCTATTTTATGACCAAGAGCTTTCTTAGTCTGAATGTAAGGTTTTGCTGGTTCATTTTGCATTACACAGGGTGCACCCCGGCAAGGCGAACCAGCTATACAACACATACGGTACCGTGCCTTAACAAGACAGGTACATCTCAGATTACTTCGGCAATATCTGATTTGTCAGAGCCCACACACATACAATCGCAATAGAATCAGGATTCTTAACAGTAACATGAAAATGTAAATTTGGCTTTAAAAATGATTTATTTTTTATTTTTTAGTATATATGTTTAATATGGTATACTAAAAATGTTTTGAATATATGCTTTCATCTTTATCCATCAGCAATTTCTTCTTCAGGGATATGACCGGACCAGGAAAAGAAAGAACAAAATGGAAATAGTACTGTCGCTTCAGAGTTATATGCAAAATATGGAGTATTGCATAAAATACCAGCCATCCCCAAAAAATGGTGTGACATCAAGCGCCAACACTATGATTGAGTAGTAGAGTATAGTAAGCGATTATGCCCAGGTACAACGCTTACATTAATTTGGTCCCTCTCTCTACAACACTCTGTAATGTATATATACAGTTATGCTGCTAATCCGTACAGATGTAGTAGTGTTAAAACACTACCACTTAACTCAAATTTATTAACTCATCACGTTTTCAAGAAACAAAATCCATTAAAAAAAATAATTTGACGCATAACATTTCATTTAGTTTACATAACATGTCTCATAAAGCAAGTGTGTTAACTTTACCACATCCGTATTTTATCCTTTTACAAATGATTACTTAATACCGGTTTTGACATGTACAAAATCATCCGGTTACATCATACATCTCTCCCTCGCTGTGATTGTATAGATATATAGAGGTATACACACAGCGCTGTACAGATATATGATGTCACCGGATGATATCATAGGTTTCACACACACATAATATATATATATATATACATCTCGTTGTCTATAAATACATCAACAGCAAGCATCTTTCAGTATTCCGGTAAAAGTCCCCGTCCATTATATACATCCCCCTCATAATTTGATTTGCATGGGATTACAGAGTATACATATATATATTTATTCATACACACCAGTAAATTCACCTCATAAACCAATAATTCAATGCTATATGAGAGGTTGCATGATCCCTATAGCACATAGAAACATAGAAACATAGAATGTGTCGGCAGATAAGAACCATTTGGTCCATCTAGTCTGCCCAATATACTAAATACTATGGATAGCCCCTGGCCCTATCTTATATGAAGGATGGCCTTATGCCTATCCCATGCATGCTTAAACTTCTCCACTGTATTTGCAGCTACCAATCTGCAGGAAGGCTATTCCATGCATCCACTACTCTCTCAGTAAAGTAATACTTCCTGATATTACTTTTAAACCTTTGCCCCTCTAATTTAAAACTATGTCCTCTTGTAGCAGTTTTTATTCTTTTAAATATTCTCTCCTCTTTCACCTTGTTGATTCCCTTTATTTAAAAGTTTCTATCATATCCCCTCTGTCTCGTCTTTCTTCCAAGCTATACACGTTAAGGTCCTTTAATCTTTCCTGGTAAGTTTTGTCCTGCAATCCATGTACCAGTTTAGAAGCTCTTCTCTGAACTCGCTCCAAAGTATCAATATCCTTCTGGAGATATGGTCTCCAGTACCGAGCACAATACTCCAAATGAGGTCTCACTAGTGCTCTGTAGAGCGGCATGAGCACCTCCCTATTTCTACTGGTAATTCCTCTCCCTAAACACCCAAGCATTCTGCTAGCATTTACTGCTGCTCTATGACATTGTCTGCCTGCCTTTAAGTCTTCTGAAATAATGATCCCTAAATCCTTTTCCTCAGGTACTGAGGTTAGGACTGTATCACTGATTTTATATTCTGCTCTTGGGTTTTTACGTCCCAGGTGCATTATCTTGCATTTATCAACATTAAATTTTAGTTTCCAGATTTTAACCATTACTCTAGTTTTCCTAAGTCCTTTTCCATTTGGTGTATCCCTCCGGGAACATCAACCCTGTTACAAATCTTTGTGTCATCAGCAAAAAGACACACCTTACTATTGAGGCCTTCTGCAATTTCGCTGATAAAGATATTAAACAATATGGGTCCCAGAACAGATCCCTGAGGTACCCCACTGGTAACAAGACCTTGGTCTGAATATACTCCATTGACTACAACCCTCTGTTGCCTGTCCCTCAGCCACTGCCTAATCCATTTAACAATATGGGAGACTAAGCCCAAAGACTGCACTTTATTGATAAGCCTTCTATGTGGGACAGTATCAAAAGCCTTACTAAAGTCTAGATAAGCGATGTCTACTGCACCTTCTCCATCTATTATTTTAGTCACCCAATCAAAAAAATCAATAAGATTAGTTTGACATGATCTCCCTGAAGTAAACCCATGATGTTTTTCATCTTTCAATCCATGGGATTTTAGATGTTCCGCAATCCTCTCCTTAAGTATAGTTTCCATTAATTTCCCCACTATTGATGTCAGGCTTACTGGCCTATAGTTGCCCGATTCCTCCCTACTACCTTTCTTGTGAATGGACACATTTGCTAATTTCCAATCTTCTGGGACGACTCCTGTTGCCAGTGATTGGTTAAATACATCTGTTAATGGTTTTGCTAGTTCACCGCTGAGCTCTTTTAATAGCTTTGGGTGTATCCCATCAGGCCCCTGTGACTTATTTGTATTAATTTTAGACAGTTGAATTAGAACCTCCTCCACTGTAAAGACACATGCATCAAAAGATTCATTAGTCTTCTTTCCTAACTGAGGTCCTTCTCCTTCATTTTCCTTTGTAAACACTGAACAGAAGTATTCATTGAGGCAGTCCGCTAGTTATTTATCTTCTTCCATATACCTTCCTTCTTTTGTTTTTAATTTGGTAATTCCTTGTTTTAGTTTCCTTTTTTCATTTATGTATCTGAAGAATGCCTTATCGCCTTTTTTCACTGACTGAGCTAATTTCTCTTCTGCCTGTGCTTTAGAAGCTCTTATAACTTGTTTGGCCTCTCTCTGCCTAATCTTATAAATTTGTCTGTCATCCTCGTTTTTTTTTATTTTTATAATTCCTAAATGCTATCTTTTTGTTTTTAATGATTTTTGCCACTCCTGCTGAGTACCACAATAGTCTCTTCTTTTTTTTGCTTTTACTGACAAGCCTGATTTTCTGTTGCCTTCAATAGTTCCACTTTTAAGTAGTCCCATTTCTCCTGGACTCCAATGAAACTGTTCCAGTCTGATAGGGACTCGTATACCACTAATCTAATTTTAGAAAAGTCAGTTTTTCTAAAATCTAAAACTTTTGTTTTTGTGTGGTGTGACTCTGTCACTGTACTTATAGTAAACCACACTGACTGGTGATCACTAGATCCCAAGCTTTCCCCTACAGTAATATCAGATACCAAATTCCCATTTGTGAATACTAAATCTAAAATGGCCTCCTTCCGGGTTGGCTCCTCCACTACTTGCTGTAGAGATAATCCCAGTAGGGAATTTATAATATCTGTACTCCTGGCAGAACTAGCTATTTTGGTTTTCCAGTTTACATCTGGAAGATTGAAGTCTCCCATAATGATAACTTCCCCCTTCAATGTCATTTTAGCTATTTCCTCAACTAGTAGATCATCTAATTCTTTGACTTGGCTAGGTGGTCTATATATCACTAGTGATTTCGCGAACATAAAATTTTCTGTTCGCGAACGGTGAACGCCAATTTCCGCAAATGTTTGCGAATGTGCGAACCGGGCAACCACAATAGACATCAATAGGAAGGCGAATTTGAAAACCCACAGGTACTCCTTGTGGCCACAATAGTGATGGAAAAGTTGTTTCAAGGGGACTAACACCTGGACTGTGGCATGCCGGAGGGGGATCCATGGCAAAACACCCATGTAAAATTACGTAGTTGACGCAGAGTGTGGTAAATTGAAATCGCAATGCGATTTATAGAACTTGAATTAATCGCATTGCGATTTCAACTTTCTCAAATCCGACAGTACATTCTAGCATGGAGTCGTTCCCATGGTGATGGGGACGCTCCATGAGCACGTAAGTCAGCAGAAGTTCTGTTGAAATCCCAATGCGATTTATAGAACTTGAATTAATTGCATTGCGATTTCAACGTTCTCAAATCCGACAGTACATTCTAGCATGGAGTCATTCCCATTGTGATAGGGACGCTCCATGAGCATGGAAGTCAGCAGAAGTTCTGTTGAAATCGCAATGCGATTTATAGAACTTGAATTAATCGCATTGCGATTTCAACTTCGAGCTTCTGCCGACTTCCGTGCTCATGGAGCGTCCCCATCACCATGGGAACGGCTCCATGCTAGAATGTACTGTCGGATTTGAGAAAGTTGTAATCACAATGCGATTAATGCAGGTTATATTAATCGCCTTGCAAATTCAACTTAGAGCTGCTGGGTTCCTAATGGTTGTATTGCTACAATATAACGAAGATTGAGAATATAGTGCTATATTCGTTATATTTGTCAATTCTAGCAATACAACCATTAGGAACTTAGCTTGAATTCGCAATGCGATTAATATAACCTGCATTATTCGCATTGCGATTACAACTTAGATCTGAGTTCCTAATGGTTGAATTGCTAGAATTGACAACGACTATAGCACTATATTCTCAATCTTCGTTATATTCTATCAATATAACCATTAGGAACCCAGCTCTAAGTTGTAATCGCAATGCGATTAATATAACCTGTATTAATCGCATTGCGATTACAACTTTGTGACACTGCAGCTTCAGAATTAATCTAAGATGGATGCTGTCCTTGCTTTTTGATAGGCGGTGGGAGGGTCTGGGAGGGAGGGTATGCTGATTGGCTGGAATGTGTCTGCTGACTGTGAGGTACAGGGTCAAAGTTTGCTCAATGATGACGTATAGGAGGCGGACCGAACATCGCATATGTTCCATATGTTCGCCCGCAGCGGCGAACGCGAACAAGCTATGTTCGCCGGGAACTATTCGCCGGCGAATAGTTCGGGACATCTCTATATATCACACCTACACGAGTTACCTTATGATCATCAAGCTGCAAGGTAACCCAAACTGACTCTAAATTGTTCTCGCTAACTTGTATCAAATTAGATTTTATGCTATCTTTCACATACAGGGCCACCGCTCCCCCTTCTTGCCTTCTCTGTCTTTCCTGTATAGAGAGAACCCTGGTATTGATATATCCCAGTCATTACTCCCCTTGAACCACGTCTCAGTAACAGCCACTACATCTATATTCTCAGATGCCAGTATAGCCTCAAGTTCATTGATCTTATTCCCTAGACTGCGAGCATTTGTAGACAAGACTCTGAGCTTGTCATTTCTTAACCTTTGTGCTACTGGCCTCTTCTGGCATTGTTTGGCACATCCTCCTAACAAATCCCCTGTTACCTCATTGTAC
This sequence comes from Bufo gargarizans, assembly GCF_014858855.1. Classification (NCBI taxonomy): domain Eukaryota; kingdom Metazoa; phylum Chordata; class Amphibia; order Anura; family Bufonidae; genus Bufo; species Bufo gargarizans. The sequence goes on along the minus strand of NC_058084.1, from coordinate 113,799,484 downwards.
CTTGTAACTTTGACTAGTTCTACCCATCTATAACATTTGTTTTGGCATATTATAAAACCACAAATTGAGGAAAATACACCATGTGGATAATCATAATCCCAAGCAGATCAATACATTGTGGAATTTCTTTATCTATTACTTTGTTATGAATTCAGAGTTTTTGGTCTAAATTCTTAACATTGTGTGATTATTTACAGGGCTTCCCATTCCATCGGCAAAACAACGAAGAGCCAAAAGGCCTGTTCTGAACGCAGTGCAGGTGTCGATGGACGAAGAGTCAGAGGAGCAGTAGGAGGGAGAGCAGGCTGGACTTTGCCCCCTGATAGTAACATAGTACAGAAGGCCGAAAAAATACATTTGTCCATCCAGTTAGGCCTGTCATCCTGCAAGTTGATCCAGAGGAAGGCAAAAAAAAAATGTGAGGGGAATAAAAAATTCCTTCCCGACTCCAATCAGGCAATCAGAATAACTCCCTGGATCAACGACCCCTCTCTAGTAGCTAAAGCCTGTAATATTATTACGCTCCAGAAATACATCCAGGCCCCTCTTGAATTCCTTTATTGTACTCACCATCGCCACCTCCTCAGGCAGAGTTCCATAGTCTCACTGCTCTTACCGTAAAGAATCCTCTTCTATGTTTGTGTACAAACCTTCTTTCCTCCAGACGCAGAGGATGTCCCCTCGTCACAGTCACAGTCCTGGGGATGAATAGATGATGGGATAGATCTCTGTACTGACCCCTGATATATTTATACATAGCAATTAGATCTCCCCTCAGTCGTCTTTTTTCTAAAGTGAATAACCCTAATTTTGATAATCTTTCAGGGTACTGTAGTTGCCACATTCCAGTTATTACTTTAGTTGCCCTCCTCTGGACCCTCTCCAGCTCTGCTATGTCTGCCTTGTTCACAGGAGCCCATAACTGTACACAGTACTCCATGTGTGGTCTGACTAGCGATTTGTAAAGTGGTAGGACTATGTTCTTATCACGGGCATTTATGCCCCTTTTGATGCAGCCCATTATATTATTGGCCTTGGCAGCAGCTGCCTGACACTGGTTTTTGCAGCTTAGTTTGCTGTTTATTAAAATTCCTAGATCCTTTTCCATGTCAGTGTTACCGAGTGTGTTACCATTTAGTATGTACGGTACGTGTTAAACCTCATCTGCCACTTATCTGCCCAAGCCTCCAATCTATCCAGATCCCTCTGTAGTAGTATACTGTCCTCTTCAGTGTTAATTACTTTACACAGTTTAGCGTCATTTGTGAAAATTGATACTTTACTATGCAAGCCTTCTACAAGATCATTAATAAATATATTGAAGAGAATAGGGCCCAATACTGACGCCTGAGGTACTCCACTAGTGACAGTGTGAGTGTGTACCATTAATAACCACCCTCTGTTTTCTATAATTGAGCCAGTTACATACCCACATACAGACGTTTTCACCAGTCCGAGCTTTCTCATTTTATATACTAACCTCTTATGTGGTACAGTGTCAAATGCTTTGGAGAAGTCCAGATATACAACATCCATTGATACACCGCTGTCAATTCTAGAACTTTCCTCCTCATAGAAACTGATTAAATAAGTTTGGCATGACCGATCCCTCATGAAGCCATGCTGATATGGCGTTATTTGCTTATTTCCGTTGACATGCTCTAAGATAGCATCTCTTAGAAAACCTTCAAACAGTTTACCCACAACAGATGTTAAACTTACCGGCCTATAGTTTCCAGGCTCTTGGACCCTTTTTGAATATTGGCACCACATTTGCCATGCGTCAATCCTTTGGGACATTCCCTATCCGTATAGAGTCCACAAATATCAGAAATAACGGTCTGGCTATGACATTACTTAATTCCCTTAGGATATGGGGGTGTATGCCATCCGGTCCTGGCGACTTGTCTATTTTAATCTTTTTAGGTCGCTGTTGTACTTCTTCCTGGGTCAGACAGGACACTTTTAATGGGGAATTTATTTTTACATTCTGCATGTCAGCTTTTCTTTCTCCTCGTCGCTCTCTGCGACTCCCCCCTCATTACTCTTTAAAGGATCGACACCTTCAGATTTATACTTTTTGAAATTTATATAATTGAAGAACATTTTAGGGTTAGTTTTATTCTCTTTGGCAATTAATCTCTGGGTCTCTAGTTTGGCCGCTTTTATTTGTTTTTTTACATGTTCTATTTTTTTTACTTAAAGTTTTTCAGTGCTTCCGTGCTACCCTCGTGTTTTAGTGATTTATATGCTTTCTTTTTGCCATTTATTGCTTTCTTTACAGTTCTATTTATCCACATTGGTTTCTTTTTGTTCCTTAATCTTTTATTCCCATACGGTATGTACCTCTCACAATGAGATTTTAGGATGCTTTTAAAGATATCCCATTTTGTGGCTGTATTTTTATTTTTGAGGACTTTGTCCCAGTTATTTAAGCCTATGGCCTCTCTTAGTTGGCTAAATTTAGCTTTTTTGAAGTTTGGTATTTTTGTTCCTCCCTGTAGAAACGCTCTTTTGAATGATAATTGGAAGGTTATTACTTTATGGTCACTATTTCCCAGGTGTCCCCCAACCTGCACGTCTGTTGTTCTGTCAGACCTATTGGTTAATACTAAGTCCAGTATGGCCATCCCTCTAGTTGGGTCCTGAACCAGTTGGGAGAGGAAATTGTCTTTGGTTATTGCCAAGAACCTCTTTCCTTTATGAGATATACAAGTTTCAGTTTCTCACTCTATATCTGGGTAGTTGAAGTCCCCCATAATAACCACCTCATTATGATTTGCCGCCTTGTCTATCTCGTTTAGTAGTAGATTTTCTGTGGACTCTGGTATATTAGGTGGTGTGAGACGGGACCACTCAAACAGTCTCTTTTCAGGGTTTTATTCGGCACACCGTACAGTACAGGCTTGCTTTCTTCAAATAACAGAACAGTCCAAATGAAATAACAACACACAGTGATACAGGCTTCTCACCAGCGGCAGTCTTCTCCCAGCAAATCCTCACTGCCAAGAGGTTTGGTTCAGTAGTCTTCCTCTCAGACCACCATCCACCCTCTGCTCTCTGGCAGAGTGTCCTTTTTAAAACCACCATCGCACCTGTGTGTGTGGTGGTAACACCCGAGATGGAGTATGGGAGTGACCTTCCCACCCAAGCTCTTCAGTCACTCCTAAATCCCGGACCCAAATTCCAGCTACCACCAACTCAGTGATCTACCACCACTGGTCACTACTTACCTCCGGGATTTACATCACTGAGCGTAGCAGCCTCAGTGACACATACCTACCATCCATGATGTCACCCACTGCATGCTTACATATCCCCCCCCCCCCGCCTAAAGCCGGGGGGCTTGGCACCTTCCATGACCAAACAATGGACTCTTGACAGGGCATCTGCATTGATGTGCAATTTGCCCGGCCTGTGTTCCACCACATAGTCAAAATCCTGTAATGCCAGGAACCACCTTGTTACCCTAGCATTATTCCCCTTGTTTTGACTCATCCACTTCAGTGGGGCATGGTCTGAGACGAGTCTGAACTTTCTGCCTAGCAGGTAATACCTTAGGGACCCTAGGGCCCATTTTATTGCCAGACATTCCCGTTCCACAATCGAGTAATTCCTCTCACAGGGATTCAGTTTCCTACTTAGATACATGACAGGATGCTCTTCTCTGTTAACCTCCTGGGACATAACAGCCCCTAGTCCCACCTCTGATGCATCTGTCTGTACTATAAATTCCTTGGAGAAATCTGGCGCTATTAGCACTGGTTGCCTACAAAGAACGGACTTTAGTTCTACAAACGCCTTTTCTGCCTCCGGGGACCACTGAACCATAACTGACTTTTTCCCTTTCGTGAGGTCAGACAAAGGAGCCGCAATACTGGCAAAGTTGGGGACAAATCGCCAGTAATACCCGACTATCCCTAAGAAGGCCTGCACTTGTTTTTTTGTAAGAGGCCGGGGCCAACTCTGTATGGCTTCTACCTTGTTGGCCTGGGGTTTAATCATGCCTCTTCCTACAACATAACCCAAGTATTTGGCCTGCTCCATACCTATGGCACACTTCTCTGGGTTGGCTGTAAACCCTGCTTCTCTGAGTGAGTCTAGAACGGCCTGGACTTTACTTAGATGGCTTTTCCAATCCAGGCTATAGATAACAATGCCATCTAAGTAGGCTGCTGCATATTCCCTGTGGGGAAGCAAAATGTCATCCATCGCCCTTTGAAATGTAGCAGGGGCCCCTTTCAACCCAAATGGCATCCTCACATAGTGGAAACATCCCTCTGACGTAGAAAAGGCTGTTTTCTCTCGGGCCTCTTTTGCTAATGGTATTTGCCAATACCCTTTGGTGAGGTCTAATGTGGTTATATACCTGGCGGGACCCAACCTTTCAACCAGTTCATCTACCCTAGGCATAGGGTAAGCATCCATCTTGGAAACCTCATTAAGTTTCCGAAAGTCATTACAAAATCGCCAGCTTCCATTTGGTTTTGGGACCAACACAATTGGGCTGGACCATTCACTTTTGGACCTTTCAATTACCCCTAGTTGTAACATTCTCTGGACCTCCTCTGAAACTGCTTGTCTACGGGCTTCTGGGATGCGATACGGTTTTACTTTAACCCTTATGTGGTGTTCAGTGATGACATCATATTCCACCACATTAATGCAACCTGGTAAGCTAGAGAATATGTCTGTATTACGTTGCAACAACTCTTTAGTTTCCTGTCTTTAGGGACGTGACAAGGAACTAGCAATTGTCACCTTTCCAAACTCAGGACCGGAAACAGTGGGAGATAAGAGCGTAGCTGACAAGGACTCCCGTTCTCTCCAAGGTTTCATTAAGTTCACATGATAGACCTGCACTGGTTTCCTTTTCCCTGGCTGATGGACTCTATAATTTACTTCCCCAACTTTTTCCATCACCTCAAAAGGTCCCTGCCATCTAGCCAATAACTTGCTCTCAACCGTAGGTACCAGAATTAATACCCAATCCCCTGGCTTGAACTCTCTAATTCTGGCAGAACGGTTGTACACACTTCTCTGAGCTTCTTGGGCCCTCTGGAGATGTTCCTTCACTATGGGCATCACTTTGGCAATTCTCTCTTGCATTTGTACCACATGACCAATGACACTCCTATATGGAGTAACTTCAGTCTCCCATGTCTCCTTAGCTACATCAAGCAAACCCCGAGGGTGTCTACCATAAAGCAACTTGAAAGGCGAGAACCCTGTAGAAGCCTGTGGAACTTCCCGGATTGAAAACAACAGATATGGCAACAAACAATCCCAATCCTTGCCATCTTTCTCAATGACCTTTTTTAACATGGCTTTCAAGGTTTTATTGAACCTTTCTACGAGGCCATCAGTTTGGGGATGGTACACTGAAGTTTTTAACTGTTTAATTTTCAATAGTTTACACAGCTCGAGCATGACCCTGGACATAAAGGGGGTCCCTTGGTACGTCAAGATTTCTTTGGGGAGTCCCACTCTCGTGCATATGTGAAACCACTCCCGAGCAATCGTTTTAGCGGAGGAGTTTCGTAACGGCACGGCCTCTGGTTACCGGGTAGCATAATCCAGCACTACTAGAATATACTGGTGTCCCCTAGCTGATTTGTCTAACGGTCCCACTAAGTCCATGGCGATCCTTTCAAATGGTATCTCAATAATAGGAAGTGGCACCAACGGACTTTTAAAATGAGACCGCGGGGCCTTTAATTGGCATGTAGGGCAGGATTTGCAGTATTCGTCTATTTCTTTATAACACCCCGGCCAATAGAACCTCTGAAATATTCGTTCGCGGGTTTTATCTGTACCTAGATGACCCCCTAACACATGAGTATGAGCCATTTCTAGGACCATTTGCCGGCAATACGGGAACAAGATTTTCTCTAACAAGTGTCACCAGGCTTCCTGAATCTAGTAGTGCAGTCACAGGGCTAGCATTGACAGTCACCTGGCCCATATGAGGCCCGGTTGCCTGGTACTGGATGGCACTGCAGGTGGGATGGGCAAACAGGGAGCACCGTCGTGCCATGTCACAATCCATACGTTCATTTGTCATGGGACAGTGAGCTGCAATGTGCCCCAGGTTATGACACCTCCAACAGACAAGAGGGCGGGGTGGAGGTCTAGAACCAGTTTCTGGCGATTCTTTTTTCGTTTCCACGGGCACTTGTCCCCGTTCTCCCCTGGGTTTAAACCCCCTCCTACTGGGTTCCGCATAAACCTTGGGGTTGCCGGGCGTTATTTTCTCAGCTCCTGCAAGGAGGTTCTCCGCTGCAGTGTACCTCTCAACCAGGTTTATCAGCTGGTCAGCATTCTGGGGATCTCCCTGGTCCACCCAGCATTGTACTGGCCCGGGAAGAGAGTGCAGGTCCATTACCGATCCATCACCACTTTTTCCACCATCTGCTCTGGGGATGATGACTCTGGTTGCAACCACTTCCGTACCAAGTGGAACAGATAAAACATCTGTGACCTTGGTGGTTTGTCCTGGCAAAAGATCCACTGTTGGACTCGCTGGGCCTGGAGTGCAGGACTGACTCCCATGCGAGCCACTATTTCCGCTTTTAATTTGCGGTAGTCTCTCGAATCCTGCAAGGTCAGGTCATAGTATGCTTTCTGCAGCTCCCCAGTCAAATATGGAGCCAGCACCTCAGCCCACTGATCCACAGGCAGTTTCTCCCTGTCTGCAATACGTTCAAAGACAGTTAAATAAGCCTCCACGTCGTCCTCATTTGTCATTCTCTGTAAAGCCGACTGCACAGTTTTCCGAACCCCACCTGAAGCTTGCCCAGCCATATGCACCAGTTGAGGTGCTGTCACAGCGTCTCTGAGTACCGCAATTTGCTCAGTCAACAGGCGGTTAGTCTCGTGTTGCTGTGCATTAGCCTGCCGTTGAGCCTGTAAAGCCTCTGTATGGGCTCTTTGTTGCTGCTCCAGTGCCTGCCGCTGCTGCAGATTGCTCTGCACCATCTGCTTGAGGAGCTCCTCCATTTCAACAGATTCTTGTTGCAAACCTGCTGCTGCCTTAACCCACGACATTCACCACTGACAGGTTTTCATGTCGTTGCTCCTAGCAACCATTTGCCCGCATCTCTCCACCATATGTGAGACGGGACCACTCAAACAGTCTCTTTTCAGGGTTGTTTTCGGCACACCGTACAGTACAGGCTTGCTTTCTTCAAATAACAGAACAGTCCAAATGAAATAACAACACACAGTGATACAGGCTTCTCACCAGCGGCAGTCTTCTCCCAGCAAATCCTCACTGCCAAGAGGTTTGGTTCAGTAGTCTTCCTCTCAGACCACCATCCACCCTCTGCTCTCTGGCAGAGTGTCCTTTTTAAAACCACCATCGCACCTGTGTGTGTGGTGGTAACACCCGAGATGGAGTATGGGAGTGACCTTCCCACCCAAGCTCTTCAGTCACTCCTAAATCCCGGACCCAAATTCCAGCTACCACCAACTCAGTGATCTACCACCACTGGTCACTACTTACCTCCGGGATTTACATCACTGAGCGTAGCAGCCTCAGTGACACATACCTACCATCCATGATGTCACCCACTGCATGCTTACAGTGGTTTATGGTAAACTCCTATTAGTAATTTATTATTGCTTTTAGCTCCATGTATCTCTACCCACAGTGACTCCACATGTTCATGTCCCTCACTTATATCTTCACGTAGTGTGGGCTTTAGACAAGACTTTATATAAAGGCAAACCCCTCCCCCTCTCCGGTTTTGACGATCCTTTCTAAACAAACTGTAACCTTGTACATTAACTGCCCAGTCATAGCTATCATCCAGCCATGTCTCAGTTATTCCCACTATGTCATAGTTCTCCTCACACATCACTATTTCCAGCTCCCCAATTTTATTAGTTAGGCTTCTGGCATTAGTATACATTTCATTTGAGAGGTTTATGTATATTTTTTACCCTACACCTTTCCTTCTGAACTGTTCTAGTCCTCCTTCCATTCCTCCCCCAGTACCACTACGTTGCCCCCGGTCTCTATCTGCACTATCTTCCCCTCCTATAATGTAATTTCCCCCCCAGTCCCTAGTTTAAACACTCCTCCAACCTTCTAGTCATCTTTCTCCCCAACACAGCTGCCCCTTCCCCATTGAGGTGAAGCCTGTCCCTACGATAGAGCCTGTAGTCGATAGAGAAACCCAGTTCTTTAGGGACCCAAACCCCTCCTTCCTACACCAGTTCTTGAGCCACTTGTTAATCTCCCTAATCTCCCGCTGCATTTCTTGTGTGGCCCGTGGTACAGGCAGTATTTCGGAAAATACTACCTTTGAGGTCCTTGCCCTAAGCTTTTGATCTAAATCCCTGAAATCCCTGAATTTTTAAGGACTCTCCACCTACCTCTAACTTTGTCATTGGTTCCAAAATGGACCATGACCGCTGGATGTATGCGCAATGGTGGAAGTCGAGGCGGAGGAGGCCGGACCTTCTCATCCACCAGAATCTATCCACCCAGGTCAAGAAGAAGAAGAGGAGGGAGAGGTGGTCTACCCCCCTCATGAGGAGGGTAAATATGTGCACACATCAAAATAATTCTGCATATATAAGAAGTTCACATGCATCACATGATCCCCCCACCCCCCTTCAACTCTGGAGATAAAATGCACATGTGTAAGAAAACTAAACTATAGCTGACCTTTGTTAACATGGCTGCCTGTTTACCTGACCAGCCTTTGCACCCCGGTTATCAAGCGACTACGCCTGGGGCCCAGGGGTTTGTTGTTACATAATAGTATGTCCCTTTTCGTCCAGTTACTTCCTGCTGCGGCTTACTAGTAAATTGGTCGGTTGGTAATTGTGTATAAGTGCTTACAATGAGGGGGTCAACATAAACTACCTCACTATAAAGAAACCAAAATGCACCCTTTCATTAGGCACACGACCGTTGTTTAGGTCCGCATCCAAGCCGCTGTTTTTACAGCTTGGATATGGACCCATTCAATTCCATGGTGCCAAAAAAGATGCGGTCTGCAATCCATGTGCTGTCCCCATCCGTAGCTCCGTTATGTGGTGCCTAGAAAATGTATTACCTGTCCTATTGTTGTCCGTTTTGCGGACAAGAATATGCAGTTATTGAAATGGCTGTCTGGGCAGTTACGCTAATTGCATAACGCACAGGGAAGCCTTATGGGTTTTTCAGATACACCATTTACGCGCCATGCAAGACACACAACGGCCTAAGGCCCCTTGAACACGATCGTATGCCCTCTGAGACATACAGTCTATGAGCATGCCATATGTCCCGAAGCGGCATACAACGTGCGCACGGTGACTATGCCAATAATGTATAATAACCATAGGTTACTATTGATGCTGTGAGCATCGGCCACCCGCGGGACGATTGTCCTGCAATCATATGAACACAGGACTATAGTTCCACGAGCGGCCCATTCGGAGAGTATCATAGTAACCTCTGCTGCTGTGCGCTCCCATGTGCACGACGTATGCAGCTCCGGGACATATGGCATGCTCATGGACCGTATGTCTCGAAGGGCATACGGTCGTGTGCAAGTGACGTAAGTGTCTAAAGTAGCAAAAAAATATAAACTACCCCAAAAAATAACATTAAACTGTATCCGAATTATCTCTAATCCCAAAAATACTATAATGACCATAAACATGTGTAACTTCTGGATTTTTATGTACAGGTGAAACTCGAAAAATTAGAATTTCGTACAAAAGTCCATTTATTTCAGTAGTGCAAATTAAAAGGAATTGCATTAATGCAGCTTAAAATTAGAATTTTGTGAAAAGGTTTAATATTCTAGGCTCAAAGTGTCACACTCTAGTCAGCTAATTAAGCCATATTCCCTGAGCAAAGGGTACCTCAAAATTGTGACTTTGGGGTTTCATAAGCTATAAGCCATAATCATCCAAATAAAGGCTTCAAATATCTCGCTTTGTATGTAATTAGTCTATCTCATATGTTAGTTTCACCTTTTAAGTTGCATTACTGAAATAAATGAACTTTGCAAGATATTAAAATTTTTCGAGTTTCACCTGTAAATCTAAAGTGTTTATACACCTACTCCACACAATGCACTAATTTTATTACATGACACGGAGGCTCCTATTGCTCTCTCTTTCTTTACTAAAATCATATAGCAGCAAAGAACAAATGTTTCAATCAAAATGATCACCATGGCAACAAACCCCTCCCCACTGTGCCAGTATAACAGTCCTGGGTTCTGTCAACTCCTCCTCTTTCTTTGCTGCTCTTCTCACAGATAAGTACAGTTTGCTCTGTGGGCAGAGGTATACTGTATTATATTTACTGTTTTATATAGATTTGTTTTGATTTTATTGTAGGTTTGCCTGCTGTTATAGGGGGTGTTCCCCCCTTCGTTGTGGGGGACTTATTTAATTTTTCTTCTCCATAGGTATTTCTTTTTTCTCCCTGGGATCTTCTTCCTTGTCTTAGTGCCGCTTCTCTTAGCCCCCTTCCCCCTTTTTTCGGGCTTTCCGCCGCTGCCTCCGTTTTCTACCTCTTACCTTCCCTCAGCACTGCTCCATTTGTGTCCTCGTCTTCGGCGGCCGAGATCTCGCGTGATTTCGGCCGCCATTTCCATTCCGGTCTCCGGCTGGTTTTCGCGCGTCTCCACGCTCTGCTCTTGGGGAGATCTTGCGGGAATTCACGAGATTTCGGCCGTATCACCTCAGAGAGCTGCCAAAGTTTCCCCTGCATCCTGCTCTTTCCCTGCGGTATCTGGTCTGCTTGTTCTTGCCCCACATTTGCTTGATTAGCCTTCTTGCCTTACTGGGGGTCTATTATTATTATTATCTACATTCACTGGCTCATAGGGAGATTATTATTATTACTGTTACTTCCTGCTCATTAGGTCACTATGTCTAAAGATTGTGTGCGTGGGGGTGAGTCTGCCCCTGAGATTATGGAAGGTTTCTCCTAATGCCCAGGAGTCTGGAGCCATGTCTATTGATGCCCAAGCTTCAGTGATTCATCGCTCGGTAGCTGCAGCAATCCAAGCTGCTATGGGATCCGTGTCCTCGGCCATTTCTAATTCTATTTCTGAGGCCCTTATGGCTGGTCCTTCCTCCTCCAAACCATTGGGGTCCCAGCCATCTGAAAATGTATTATCTGCCTCCAGAACCAATACGACTGGTGGAGCTATAGCCACCCAGGATGGTGGCCTGGAGAGCCTACGCCCGCCAGGCAGAAAAGGCGAGGCAATGGAAATGCGCCAGAGCGCAGCATGAGAGTATTTTGGGTTCTGAACTCGATTCTGATGAGGAGGCTCAGTATCGGTCTGTTCACTTTGTAGACATGGAGGAGGACGATCCTTTCGATACGGACCATCCGGGTCCATCCTTAGTATCTGTCACACCACTTAATGCATCCATTGAGGTTCCTCTGGAACACTCGGCGATTTTGGATCCTGCGGGTGAACCTCTCTTTGACCCCGATGCACTCCATCATCCTAGGTCTGCGGAGTGGCTCCCGTCCTCACATGTAGCCAAATACCTAGAAGCCCATGTGCGCCAACCCCTTTCTAAGGAGGCGCGCAATAAGCTTAAGGCTGAGTGCCCCAGACCTATTATCCCCAACAAGGTCTGTGAGACGCCCGTAGTAGACCGGAAGATGTGTCAGTTTCTGTCAAAATCGGGCTGGAACCCTAGGAAGGGCCTTGAGTCGGCCTTAAAGTCCTGTCAGGACAAATTATTGGACCTTTTGGGCCCACTGACAAAATTTTTGGAACTGGCAGAGTCAGCCAGAACCCAGAATACTCTGGTGGATCCGGAGGAGCTCCGGGGATGGGTACAACATGCTGTGTGCATCCCTGGCAACGTCAATACTTCGCTCTCTATCGAGAGACGGAAAGCAATCCTCTTTAAAATTGATCCTAAGCGCTCTAATTTAGCCCTGATGGAGGCAGGCAAAGAGGCCCAAGGGTTGCTATTTGGAGATTCCTTCATAAAGGATCTGTCCCAGTTTGTAGGAGCCTTCACTGCCCTTGAAAAGGCTCAGACGTTAATGAAGCGAGTCTTCCAGGGACGGGTCTCTAACAGGGCCGGCAGCTATAGGGGCCGCCTGTCCGGCCGTTCATCCTACCAGACGCGTGGTTCGGGTCGAGGCTCCTTCTCGTATCGACCCTCCAACCAGGAGTTCCGGCAGCCGCCCGCCTTCTTCCCCACCCGCGGATCTTCATGGCGTTTACGTGGAGCCAGAGGTTCATCATCCAGACGCCCTTTTGGTAAGTCGAATACCAGCATCTTCTTTGATTCCTTGGGTGGGGGGCAGGCTCCATCTTTTTTCCCATGTCTGGTCAACCATCACTGCCGACCCATGGGTTCTTTCTACCGTCCAAGGGTTTCACATAGAGCTGGTTTGCTCCCATGTCCAGATCCCTCCCCCACATCCTGTAGTTCTCCCGTCCTCATCGCGCCTGCTATTACACCAGGAGTTGACAGCGCTATGTCAGAAAGGCGCCATAGAGCGGGCTCCCTCTTCCTCAGAGGGTATCATAAGCAGTATGTTCCTTGTGGCCAAAAAAGGAGGCCAGATTCGACCCGTGATCAACCTCCGGGCACTAAACGCCTTCGTGCAGTAACGGAACTTCAAGATGGAGGGCATCCACCTCCTCAGGGATTTGCTCCTCCATGAGGATTGGATGGTCAAACTAGACCTGAAAGATGCCTACCTGACAGTACCGGTGGCCGAGTCATCTAGGGATCTCCTTCGTTTCCTCTGGGACTCGGAGGTGTGGAGGTTCACGTGTCTACCCTTCGGGCTCTCTTCGGCCCCTTGGTGCTTCACCAAGCTTCTGCGACCAGTCATATCCTGTCTCCGCAGTCGGGGGATTCGCCTGATTATTTATCTGGACGATATCCTCATCATGGCCCAGAACCCTTCAGTTCTTTTTACACATCTACAGTGGTCCATGGATCTGTTGTCTCGGTTGGGTTTCCTCCTCAACCTGGAGAAGTCGTTGCTTACTCCGGACCAGTCCATAGAATTCTTGGGCTTTACTATCGATTCTTCCACTGAGACTCTCAGACTCCCACCCTCCAAGGTTCGTGCCATCCGCAAGGAGCTTCTTCACACCCTCTCCCTTCTGCAGGTTTCCCTGCGACACCTGGCCCGCATCATAGGCCTCCTCTCCTCGTCCATCCAGGCAGTGTTCCTAGCTCCCCTGCATTATCGAGGCATGCAGCGCCTCAAGATTGCCCACCTCCAGTCGGGGGCATCTTATGCGGATTTGATCACCTTGGATGAGGACACCAGAGACGAATTGACGTGGTGGATCCACAACTTGGAGGTGTGGAACGGGAAAGCGATCTTTGGCCCCCGTCCAGATTTCACAATAGAGTCGGATTCCAGCCTTCTGGGCTGGGGAACTTACTGCAACGATGTGACTACCGGGGGTCGCTGGTCAGAGGAGGAGTCTGGTCTTCACATCAACGCCTTAGAGGCGCTGGCGGGTTCATTTGCAGTTCACAGTTTTGCGAACGGCTTAGCCAAGGTTTGCATCAGACTGCGGATGGACAAAATCTCTGCAGCTCGGTATGCCAATGTCATGGGGGGCACACATTCTACGACTCTGTCCCATTTGGCTCGAGAGTTCTGGACGTTCTGCCTGGCCAGAGAGATCACTGTGACGGCGGAGTATCTACCGGGTCTCCACAATACCCATGCGGACTGGAGCTCGCGTTTTCTGTCGGACTCCAGCGATTGGAGATTAGACAGCAGTGTTCTCATCCATATCTTCCCGTTGGGGTCCTTTCCGTTTAGACCTCTTAGTGTCCTGTTTGAATGCCCAACTTCCACGGTTTTACAGCTGGCATCCGGATCCAGACACGGAAGCGATCGATGCATTTCTACAGGATTGGGCCGGCCACCTCTCTTACGCTTTCCCTCCATTTGTAATGATTCCCCGAGTTTTAACTCAGGTCCGCCGTCAGGGCACAGATCTAGTACTCATAGTCCCGTTCTGGACCACCCAATTGTGGTTTCCTCAGCTTCTGGAGTGTCTGATCCAATGCCCTCTTCTTCTTCCGGTCTTCCCGGACATCTTATTGAATCTATCAGGCGTGCAGAATTTCAGGGAACCTTGGGACGTTGCTGGAATTTCGGAGTCAGCTAGACGCCTATTGGACTGTAATGACCGGCATCACGCACAGGGAGGGAAAAGGGAAAGCCCTGCTCAAGAGAGAGGGAAAGGTGGTGACCCCTGACTCACCTTGCGGCTGCCACCTGACTGCCCTGACGTCCCTAGACGGGTTCCTTACCCGTGCGCCGATCACGTGCCTAAACCCTGGTTTCCCTAAAATGAGCCCTAGGTAGTGAACGGGTCGGTGGGATCGCTAGTCCGCACCACTGACACTAAGAGGAAAACACCAAGGAGAGGACAGACAATACAGACAAACACATAAACCCAGGTGGGCGACAACAGCAGACCACAAAGGCCCAACAGGGATCCGGAGGGTAACGTTCTGGAACAACAATCAGAGAACGCAGCAACTCAGCTCCAGTGGGTCAGTATAGAAGTCCAGGCAGGAAGCTCTATATCTGGCAACCAGAGAAGTGGGAGAGGGGAATATAAGGAGGTTGGGAGTGCTGGACAAGGAACAGCTGAGGAGAAGGAGCTACGGATCCCTGAATGAGCCAAAAAGGTTTGCAAAGCAAACCCAGAAAGCTACCATAAAGAAACAGCCCTATCTCTCTACATAGAGCGCGCAGCCAACCGCTGCGACTTCCTGACCCCGGGTATAACGGAGTCAGGCGTGGTTCTTGACACCCTCGTGACATGGACGAGGCATGGGCTCTGGGGACCAGACGATCTTATCGGTCAGCCCGGAGACCTTGGGCTGATTGGTGCCTGGCTAGGCACCTGGATCCCGTTTCAGCTCCAGTAACTGATGTTCTCCAGTTTCTTACTTCGCTTTTTGAGGAGGGTAAGGCTTACCGTTCCATCAACTTATACTGTTCTGCCATTTCCGCATTTCACCAAGGGTTTGGGGGGTGCCCGGCTGGTCAGCACCCTCTAGTTTGCCGGCTTCTCAGAGGTTCCCGCCTTTCTCGTCCTCCCAGACCTTGTTTCTCCTCTATGTGGAATGTCTCCTCTGTGCTATCCCTGTTCTCCTCGTGGCCATTGTTTTCATAAGTGTACAATGTATCTCATGATACCATATTCAATATGGATGATCATTGCCTTTAACAGCATGTGATCAGCATGAACCTGAAAAAACCCAAGACGGGTTCATGGCAAGTTCAATGTGTTAAAAGTGAATATATAGAGCAGTCTTTACTTTTTATTATTGTTTAGAAACATGGATTTATCTACACTGGTTTCTCTAAACTTATCAGATCATGGTTCCTCAGACAGACAAGAGACATCCATAAAACACATCTGGTGTGGAATAGATATCTATTCATATATATATATATATATATATATATATATATATATATATATATATATTCCTGTGTGCATTCATTTAGCGTTTGGACTTGTTAGTGATTCATATATATTATGCAATATTGATGTATTATAACCAAATATTATTAATGTATGTGTATCTCACTGAGGGGATATATTCTAGGGGATATAGAGAGCATTTAAGTTGAATTTTCTTAAATAGGGTCTATTCAGAGGAGCTGATGTTATTTCAATCATCATTACTCAATAGCTGAGACAGTTAAGATACACAAGCCAGGAGAAAACTTTCTAAGGACCATTATACTCTTATCTGCCCCATAAATTCAGGGATTAGGGAAACTTCTAATACCGCCAGTCAGTTTGAGCAAAGTGTCAGAAAGTGTCCCTCCTAATTGATCTAAGGTGGAAAAGGTCAAAGTTTAAGTGGTGTAATAAAGCAATATATATGTGTTAATTCTTAAAATATTTAAAATTGTTATATGATACAACAGTGCCATCAAGTGGTAAATGGGCAGAAGTTTCTAAGGAATGCCAATTAAATGACATCATCCCCATGTTTAACATACGTCACACCCACCTTATCTAATTGGAAATCCCTAATCCAAGAGGGGATGGGCATAGATAAGGATTAGAATATCTGATCCAGTTTTTGGAGATCAGAAAGATCACTTGAGAGATTCATTCATCAGCATCACTTCACACGTCAGGAACGTACCACAGGACGGGACAGATCTAAATCTTGGAAAGCTGGGGCCCTTCTAGAAGCTCTTTATCCCAAAGCCAGGGGTAATGTATAATTTATTTTATTTGCAGTAATTATAAATCGCTCCAATTGGCATATAGTTGAGACCCCATTATTAGTGGGTCAATAGTGTTAAAACAAAAATTTTATGGGAAATTTTAATGAACGTGCACATCATTAGAATTCTTATAATATTGCTATCAGAGTGGGATCTCTGATCGGATTTTATTATCCGTAGTTAGGCCAACGGGCGTATTTATAAGGTGTCTCTTACTGCCATATTCTTTGATTGAGCATAAGGGATTTTCCACAGATTCATTTCTATTGTTTTTTTGTTGTTGCATTATAAGATTTTGATAATCAGTACACTAATCGGTAATAATTTGATAAAAGAAAAGAGTAGTATTGTATTGTACTTGGTGTAGTAAATTAAGTGAACCCGGGGTAAACGGTGGAGCACCATCGTGTGGTCAATTTTGATATTATCCTTGTATTCATTTGTATTCCATTTTTACTGCATGTATTTATAATAAATTATATTTTATATAATTAGTTGCACCCCGGTTCATTATCTGCACAAATGAACTTTAGATCTTATTAAAAAAAAAACGGTGTTTATATGTCCGCCAATTAAATTTTTTCATTTTTCATAAAAATATGAAATCATAATTTTTTATGATTTCATATCTTATATGAAATAAATACCCGACACCATCTAATGCGGACCTTTCTCTACGCCAGCTTTCGGCGAAGTTGGTCTCTTTATTTTGCTTGATCTCTTGCAAGAGAGTATCTGATGTCCGCGCTTTGGATCATGACGCTCGCTCGTTTACTCCAGAGGGTGTCGTGTTTAACATCACATGACGCACCAAGAACAATATTCGGACTGTTTCTTATCCTAGTTTCCCGGATGCTCCTGCTCTCTGCCCGGTGGCCTGCCTCCGAGAATATGAGGTTCGTACAGACCCTCATCGCTCCCCTTCTTGTCCTCAGCTTTTTCTGTCATACCGGCGCCCTTTCTGCCCCGTCACCACAGTCAGTCTGGCCCGTTGGGCAAAGTGGATTATGTCCTTGGCAGGAGTGGATACTGCGGTTTTCACAGCTCATTCCGCTAGAGGGGCTTCGGCGACCTCCATGGCTGTGGCAGGGGCGTGTTTGGAGGACATTATGAGACTGGCAGATTGGTCACGTGTATCTACATTTCGAGAGTTTTATTTCCGGCCTACTGTTCATGTTTTTTCCTCTGTGGTAAGTCAGCTTTAAACTCGCAATAGGAGCCTCCAGGCCGTCCAATAATTTCGGGTATTAATTCCCTGACGGCCAACCTCTCACAATATGTTGATCGTCAGCTACAACCAATAGTAAAAGATACAAAATTCTATTTAAAGGACACGACACAAATAATAAAAATTTTAGAGAACCTCACTGTAGATCGGGACTGGATACTTGGGACGTTGGATGGCCAGTCCTTGTATACAAGGATTGAAAGCACTGGCATCGCAATTATATAAAAGTGGAAAATTTAAAACTATGCAGATAGAGCATATATCGGAGGCAGCGAAATTTATCCTCAAACATAATTATTTTATATTTGACACAGAATTTTATCTACAGAAGTCTGGTACTGCGATGGGCACCAGATTCGCCCCCAGTTACGCAAATTTATTTATGTCGGATTGGGAAGATGAAAATATCTCATTCATACTGGGGGCGGATCTGGTGCTCTGGAAATGGTATATAGACGATATTGTTTTTATTTGGAGGGGATCAGATTTAGCATTTAGATGCTTTTATATCTGAAATTAATTCTAATAATCTGAACCTCCATTTTACATCAAATATTAGTAGACCGCACATTAAATTTTTAGGTATTAATATAGATATTAGCAAGAATAAGCTAATTTGTAGCACATACTATAAGCCAACAGCAAAAAATAATTTTATACTACATTCTAGCTGCCACCTCCCTAGGTGGCTGCTTAATGTCCCGGCCAGCCAATTTAGACGCCTCAAGAGAAATTGTACAGTGGAGGAAACATTCATAAAGGAAGCTGAGACATTGAAAAAACTGTTTATGGATACAAATTATCCAAATCAATGTATTGAAGAAGCCCTTAATAAAGTAAAAAATCTGGACCGTAATCAGTTTTTTATGGAGAAAAGGGCAGAATCGCAAACTAGTCCGATGCCACAGGAAGGATTTCAAATAATATTACCCTTCAATAGCCAATACAGAAAGGTGGAAACTAGTATCATTAAACACTGGCCGTTCTTGTTAAAAGACAAAGCTATAGGACCTATGCTACCATCTAAACCTGCAATTGTATACACACGCGCTGAGAATTTGGGTGTAAAATAGCCCCTACAGTTAGAAAATTTTATAAAATGGAAAATAAACACTGACATTGTTTTAAAGTTTTTTTTAGATGTAACTCATGCCCTAATTGTAAGATAACAAATTTCTAAAAAAAAAACGGAGAAGGCCATTTCTACTAACAATGGCTATATGCATGAGATAAAAACCTTTTTAACTTGCAACAGGTGTAATTTATTTATTGACATTCCCTTGTAACAAACAATATGTTGGCCGCACTAAGAGACTCCTAAAAACAAGGATCTCTGAACATGTGGCCAATATACGTCGAGGCTATGAAAATCACACGGTGTCTAGACATTTCAAACTATGCCATAAAAAAGATCAAACTGGCTTAATATATACTGCATTAGCCAAAGTGGAACCAGACTGGAAAGGTGGAGATCTTATAAAAAAGATGTCCAGACTGGAATCGAAACTGATATTCGATTTCGGTTCATTGGCACCCAATGGGTTAAATGCAGATTGGGAATTATTTGGGTTCCTGTGAATATGTTTTCTATTTTGTTATATAAATACTTCACAATGGACGTCCATTAGAAAATGATAATCATTTTTTGTAAGCAATACATTTTTATAAGCAATTTCAAAGTGATTTTTATTGATTTTTATCTATTTATTTTATCTATTGTGCTATATATTGAATTTGAGCAGTTTTGACACAAAAAATGAAATTTGACCCCAAAAAACACATGAGAAACGCATATCAACTACAGTCCTAAAAAAGCCATTTTATCATATATTTGCAGGAAGAAATAGGATTATGTCTCAACTTTCGTAGTTTTTTGGATAAAAAGGTTGCAGAATTGCATTTTTAGTGATATAAATGTCTATAATAAATGTTTATGCTAACTTATATTAACACTTATTATAGCTAAACGAAAAAAATATATATACATCTAATAACCAACATGTTCAGCATTTCATATATGCAGCTGTGGAAATTAAGAAGGCAATTTAAAATGCAAGCTTACAAGAATCTCATAAAAACCGCATAAGAAGCACATGGAAGTTATACCATGGAAATCCGGGTTTTTATATTTACCTGAGAGCCATTACGATTCCAGCACAGCTTTTGACACTTACCTTAATCTGGAGCATAAAAGGAGGAGGGGAAACAGAGCAAGGTTACCACTGAGGAAGGGGCCACGTCCCAGAAACGCGTATGGGCTATACCTTGCACCGGCATGCTGGCAGAAAGTCTCCCCTGGATTTAACCTAAGTTCCTGGAACGAAAAACCCTGGCGACACACGATTTCAACGAGCGCTGAATTCGCTGACGACACTGGATACAGAGTCAGCTGAGATCAACGAGTCGGTATTCAGAGATGGGAATTGAGCAAGAGTAAGGTAACATTGAATAAGCAAGTACAACTGAGTGGGACGCCACATTGCATTTTACATTGTACCCTCTAGTCTCTCCCGTTATACCGTGAATTAACCAGGAGTGGAACATGAGACATTGTCTTGACTCACCACCTGGGCAATTTATCTGAAAGAAAGACTTTGGCAGTATACTACTGCAGTGTAAAAGGAGCATCCGATTTGTATTTACGGTTCATTTGGATGGACTTTAACTTATCATTGCCCTTGCTACATTTTGCTGCTACTAACGATACCTCTGCTGCTGATATTTTCTGACACTTGTTGCTGATAATTGTTGCTGCTAGACTATTGCTACTTATTGTTATTCATTGTGTCACTGTTATTTTATGCTGTTATTTTATGCTGATTCTAGTAATTGATTGTATTTTATTGAATAAATATCTCGCTTCTTGGCTACATATGTAGAGTGCCTGGTCTATCTTTTTAAATTTTCTACAACCCCTTTGTGGCTGGGTGGGCCATTTAGACCAAGAGCACCTGTTCCACGTTGTCTAGTTGGAGTGATCCACAGATATTCTTTCCTATGTAATAAAATTGCATGATTTTCCTATCTTGTGACGTAAAGTCATGATTTTATTAAAGACACGGAGGCGAGTATTGCCCCTCCCCTTACCCCCCCCCCCTCCCCTAGAGTTTGGGATGTGGATTACTATTAGTCTCTATTAGAATTGGTTTTGCGTTCACTTGTTATTTTACTATATGTACACTACAATGGATTACTGCGAATTGTTTTACTTCATTACTAGGACGTTTTCTACCTTTTGTCTTGTTTTTATTTTCATAGGATGAATATGCCATTTTCCAACTGCTGATTGAGTTTGAGTCTCCAGCTTCATTCTTCCATTGAAGAGTTGTGTTCGGTTACAGTTGTATTTCGGTTTCGGTGGTTTCAGCGCCTGAAAATTTCCCACCTGCGGACGGGAGCTTCCTATGCGGATCGGATTTCCCTGGACGAGGAGATCAAGGAGGAGCTGTCCTGGTGGATCCACAATTTGCAAGCTTGGAACGGCAAGGCTATTTTTGGTCATCGTCCGGACTTCGTGGTGGATTCGGATGCCAGCCTGTCGGGCTGGGGAGCTCATTGCGAGGGGATCACAACTGGAGGCGGCTGGTCAGTGGCCGAAGCAGGATTTCATATCAATGCGCTGGAACTGTTGGCAGGTTCGTTCGCCATCAAGAGCTTCACGAGAGACACGGCCAGATCCTGCATTCAACTAAGCAAGGACAATGTGTTGGCGGTGCGTTACATCAACGGCATGGGCGGCACCCGTTCCACCATCTTATCTCGTTTGGCGAAGGACTTCTGGGACTACTGCCTAGACAAGGAGTTGATTGTCTTGGCGGAATATCTTCCAGGCGTCCAGAACATTCGTGCGGATTGGAGTTCTCGGTATCTATCCGACTCCAGCGACTGGCAGTTAGATCCAGCGGTGTCCCGTTCCTTAACGTCGCTTTGGGGACCTTTCTGCATCGACCTGTTTGCTTCCCGTCTGAACACACAACTACAGGGAGTGCAGAATTATTAGGCAAGTTGTATTTTTGAGGATTAATTTTATTATTGAACAACAACCATGTTCTCAATGAACCCAAAAAACTCATTAATATCAAAGCTGAATATTTTTGGAAGTAGTTTTTAGTTTGTTTTTAGTTTTAGCTATTTTAGGGGGATATCTGTGTGTGCAGGTGACTATTACTGTGCATAATTATTAGGCAACTTAACAAAAAACAAATATATACCCATTTCAATTATTTATTTTTACCAGTGAAACCAATATAACATCTCAACATTCACAAATATACATTTCTGACATTCAAAAACAAAACAAAAACAAATCAGTGACCAATATAGCCACCTTTCTTTGCAAGGACACTCAAAAGCCTGCCATCCATGGATTCTGTCAGTGTTTTGATCTGTTCACCATCAACATTGCGTGCAGCAGCAACCACAGCCTCCCAGACACTGTTCAGAGAGGTGTACTGTTTTCCCTCCTTGTAAATCTCACATTTGATGATGGACCACAGGTTCTCAATGGGGTTCAGATCAGGTGAACAAGGAGGCCATGTCATTAGATTTTCTTCTTTTATACCCTTTCTTGCCAGCCACGCTGTGGAGTACTTGGACGCGTGTGATGGAGCATTGTCCTGCATGAAAATCATGTTTTTCTTGAAGGATGCAGACTTCTTCCTGTATCACTGCTTGAAGAAGGTGTCTTCCAGAAACTGTAGGACTGGGAGTTGAGCTTGACTCCATCCTCAACCCGAAAAGGCCCCACAAGCTCATCTTTGATGATACCAGCCCAAACCAGTCCTCCACCTCCACCTTGCTGGCGTCTGAGTCGGACTGGAGCTCTCTGCCCTTTACCAATCCAGCCACGGGCCCATCCATCTGGCCCATCAAGACTCACTCTCATTTCATCAGTCCATAAAACCTTAGAAAAATCAGTCTTGAGATATTTCTTGGCCCAGTCTTGACGTTTCAGCTTGTGCGTCTTGTTCAGTGGTGGTCGTCTTTCAGCCTTTCTTACCTTGGCCATGTCTCTGAGTATTGCACATCTTGTGCTTTTGGGCACTCCAGGGATGTTGCAGCTCTGAAATATGGCCAAACTGGTGGCAAGTGGCATCTTGGCAGCTGCACGCTTGACTTTTCTCAGTTCATGGGCAGTTACTTTGCGCCTTGGTTTTTCCACACGCTTCTTGCGACCCTGTTGACTATTTTGAATGAAACGCTTGATTGTTCGATGATCACACTTCAGAAGATTTGCAATTTTAAGAGTGCTGCATCCCTCTGCAAGATATCTCACTATTTTTGACTTTTCTGAGCCTGTCAAGTCCTTCTTTTGACCCATTTTGCCAAAGGAAAGGAAGTTGCCTAATAATTATGCACACCTGATATAGGGTGTTGATGTCATTAGACCACACCCCTTCTCATTACAGAGATGCACATCACCTAATATGCTTAATTGGTAGTGGGCTTTCGAGCCTATACAGCTTGGAGTAAGACAACATGCATAAAGAGGATGATGTGGTCAAAATACTCATTTGCCTAATAATTCTGCATTCCCTGTACAACGCTTCTACAGCTGGCGCCCGGACCCAGAAGCCAAAGCGGCGGACGCGTTCCTACAGGATAGGTCCAAGGGCCTGCTGTACGCGTTTCCTCCCTTCCAGCTGATTCCCAGGACCCTGATTCAAGTACGCCGTTATGTGGCGGATCTGGTTCTTCTGGTCCCATTTTGGAACTCCCAATCGTGGTTTCCCCACCTTCTGGAGATGATGATAGAGATCCCGTATCTGCTCCCGATATCTCAGACTCTCCTCTGCGGTCCACATCACCAACCTCATCCTCTTCTCTTGGACGGATCCCTGCGCCTGTTGGCATGTTGGATTTCAGGGGACCCTGGGAGGTCCCGGGAGTTTCGGGAACAGCTAGAGTCCTCTTGGAGAATGCATGGGCCCCAGGAACCAGAAGATCTTACAGATCAGCCTGGGGATCTTGGGCTCGCTGGTACGTGGCTAGGGACTTGGATCCCGTTTCGGCACCTGTGACGGAGATCTTGCATTTCCTGTCTTCTCTATCTTGTGTCCTTTCTTTTTTGTCTTCTTGGCCTCAGAATGCAGACCTTTCCCATAGGCAGCTGTCGGCGAAGCTTGTCACCCTTTTCTGTCTGATTTCCTGCAAGCGGGTGTCAGACGTCCGGGCTTTGGATTATGATGCCCGCTCGTATACCCCGGAGAGGGTCTCCTTTGACATCTCTAGGAGGACTAAGACCCACATACGCTCGGTCGCTTATCCTGCTTTCCCGGCCTCGCCTTCTCTTTGTCCGGTGGCGTGCCTCAAGGAATATGAAGCTCGCACTTCTCTTCATCGGTCGCGGGAGTTTCCTCAGCTCTTCCTTTCTATCATTCGGCCTTTTGCCCCAGTGACCACTCCCACGCTGGCTAGGTAGATGAAGTGGGTCATGGAATTAGCGGGCGTGGACACTTCTCTTTTCTCGGCACATTCTGCTAGGGGGGCATCTGCTACCTCTTTGGCGGTTTCTGGCGCCAGACTGGAGGACATTTTGAAGTTGGCGGATTGGTCCAGAGTCCCCACGTTCAGAGAATTTTTTTTTAGGCCGGGTCCTCATGTTTTCTCATCCATCATTGATAATTTGTCTTAACTTTGAACTTGCAATACGAGCCTCCGGGTCTTGTAATAAAATCAGGTGATTTTCCTATTTCATGATGTAAAGTCATGATTTTATTAAAGATACGGAGGCGAGTATTGCCCACCCTATGTTCCCTTCCTATGTATATGTTTATTACTATGGACGATATTGATTTGTTTGTCATGCGCATATTGGTTTTAACTCTGAGTTTTTCCTGAGTAGGTTTGTCGCAACCATTTGATTTTGGATACCATGTCCCAATTTGTTTCTATCATTCTTTGTTTTCACCTTTTCAGGTTGAGACCGGCCTGGTGTGCTGTATCCATTGGTCTACATCGTGGTTCGGAGGGTCGGCAGTTCGGTTCCAGCCGATCGTTGGATCTGGACAGGACGAGGAGCATCCTTCAGTGTTGTTTCCAGTTTTTCCCGTTTCGCTTCCGGATAGAAGGTGGTTCTTTCCCATGATGTTCTGGGACTTTGTTTCCGGTTCTGTTGGACTTTCGGACTGGGTTTACAAAGAAAGAGGAGGTTTTGCAGGCGGAGTTGCCTGTTATACTGGGACTATGGGGAGGGGCTGATCACATGTTTCAATATTTTTCTTTACTGCTATTGGTCAGAGTAAAGAAGGAGAATAGCAATACTCGCCTCCGTGTCTTTAATAAAATCATGACTTTACGTCATGAAATACGAAAATCACCTGAAATTTTGAATATAATTTTTTTTATCTGCACGGTATTTGAGTGAATGACACCCTGTAACGGTATGAGTGCAGGCCTAGCCAGTGGCCACAATACTGTAATGACACCCTGTAACGGTATGAGTGCAGGCCTAGCCACTAGCCAGTGGCCACAATACAGTATGTGTGGGCCTGATACACACGGGCTTGCAAATGTGATTATATCACAGAAAATTTTGAAATATTATTTTTTTATCTGCAAGATATTTGAGTGAATGACACCCTGTAATGGTATGAGTGCAGGCCTAGCCACTAGCCAGTGGCCACAATACAGTATGTGTGGGCCTGATACACACGGGCTTGCAAATGTGATTATATCACAGAAAAATGTAAATATAATTTTTTTATCTGCAAGGTATTTGAGTGAATGACACCCTGTAACGGTATGAGTGCAGGCCTTGCCACTAGCAGTATACAGTATGTGTGGGCCTGACACACACGGTCTTGCAAATGTGATTATATCACGGAAAACATTTTTAATATAATTTTTTTAATCTGCAAGGTATTTGAGTGAATGACACCCTTTAACGGTATGAGTGCAGGCCTAGCCACTAGTCAGTGGCCAGTATACAGTATGTGTGGGCCAGACACACATGGGCTTGCAAATGTGATTATGTCACAGAAAAATATTAAATATAATTTTTTTTTTTTATCTGCAAGGTATTTTCTGTCACACCCTGTATGAATGGTGTGCACACAGTACTGTCTGTGACTGAGCCTGCAACTTCTCACACACGGGCAGCCAGGCAACTGCAATGTATATATATATATATATATATATATATATATTTAAAAAAAAAAAGCACACTGATGTACCAGCCCTGAAAAGGGCTTTTTGGGGTGCTGTCAGGACGCTGTCCTTACAGCAGATGAGTCTGTGGACACAGAACACTGACCTAGCTAACGTTTTCCCTATTGAATCAGCAGCAGCAGCACTGTCCCTCCTCTCACTGTGAATGCAGCTTCCGAATGAATCTAAAATGGATGCTGTCCAGGAGGTGGGAGGGTCTGGGAGGGAGGGTCTGCTGCTGATTGGCTGGAATGTGTCTGCTGACTGTGAGGTACAGGGTCAAAGTTTACTCAATGATGATGTATAGGGGGCGGACCGTTCGCCGGGAACTATTCGTAGTATACTATTCGATGTATATGCCCAACAAAAGCCTCAAACTTTGGTAGCTCTATGGGCATACACTCACTGACCCAATGATAAAAAATGTATACTGTCTGGTATATGATTTTTACTAGCTACCTCCATATCATGCTATTATAATACAGTTAAAAGAATAAACACCAATAAAAATTGCCCTGACATATGCCAAGAAAGGTCCACTTACATTGGGTCAAATGAGCCCTATAGGTGGTATATGTGGTAGTTTATATTTGGTAGTTTTTTATTTTCACATCTATCATACAGAACATTAGCTATATTTCAAAAAGCACTCTCCAGAATGTATGATTTGTCCTAGTTTCCCTCTGTACTAGCATTCATACTTCTTATTCTTCAGCCCAGCTACTCTGCTGTGCCTTTCCTATCCTTCCTCACTTGTGCTAATGTTAATGGGGCTTTGAAGCTCTATCACTTTGCCAGAGGATTGATGCAAGTCTTCTGCAATTAACATAATTACGAGCTTGATTATCTTCTAATTGAATTTTGAGTATTTGGTTATTTAGTGTACAAATTACAGCAAATTAAAGATTCTATGCTATTGGTGACTTGCTTTTAACTACACTATATCTGCATGTTTTTTGTATTGTATTGTTATTTATTTGGGATGAACTTATTACAAAGCTATTGTAGATAAAGTTGATATTTCCCTCACTAAAATATTCGGAATATTGTATTTTAAAGTTCCTATTAGCTGCTATAGTGGAGATCATATAAAGAAATTATTCAGTTACTGTATTTCCCGCACCCCAAAAGTGGAGGAAACGGCAGCGCGTCTTATAATGTGAATACTAATGAGGGATTCCATTATGGAAGATCTTATTGTTACAATAGGACTGGGGAGTAGAATAAAATGCTAGGTTTACTCACCTCCTAGGTCTTCTTCTCTGGGTGCTGGCGCTATAGCTGTTTCCTTCCAAAGTACAGTATCACGACACAAGTAAACGCATACTATGACCTGATGCTGTGGAAGGTCTAGTGCAGCACAGCAGGAAGAGTGCACTGGATCTCTCGAGTAGTTGTGCCGTGCGGAGCAGGAGAGATAAGTTCTTGAACTTTTTTGTGTTACTGTAAGGTCTGATAAAGATTGGGGGTCTGATAAAGATTGGGGCATAAATTTGCTGAGCTCAAGTTGAGGGTTGCAATTTAAAATGCTTTATTATGTAATTCCATATCAAAAGTTCATGATCCAGTTACAAAGGAGTTATTCACTAATGACCACTTGTTATCTGATATAAACGGAATGTTTCCACTGAGCACATATTAGACCACAGACAGAAAAAACACTGAAGAAGGTCCTCATGGACAAAAACATTCAGTTTATATCATATAACAAGTGGTCATTAATGAATTACTCCTTTGTAACTGGATCATGAACTTTTGATGTGGAGTTACATAAGCATTCTAAATTGCAAGCCTCAACCTGAGTGCCACAAATCTATGCTACAAAACAGTGACTGTCAAGTCTTTGCTGGCACCTGTACCAAATAGTGAGTGGTACTCCATTATTATGATGAAGAATGGGGGACTGAACTGACATCTTATGAAGTCTGGAGGTCCGATTTGGGGGTCTAATGAAGACTGAGGGTCTGATTTGGGGTCTGATGAAGAGTGGTGGTCTGATCTGAGGTCTGATGTAGATTGGGCGGTCTGATCTGAGGTCGGATGAAGATTGGAGGTCTGACTAAGATTGGGTGTCTGATCTGATGAAAAATATTATTTTCTTATTTTCCTCCTCTAAAGCCCTAGTTGTGTCTTTATGGTCTGGTGCGTCTTATGGTGCGGTAAATATCTTATGTAGTGAAGGTAGGAGAAGCATCCTACAATTAGACTTCATTCACACAACCATATTATAACATGTACTGTCATATTATTGTGTGTGATTTAATAAAACATATCAAAAATAACACAGAAAAGAAACACTAATATTGTCTGGGGCATAACAGTAACCACCATAGTCATCAGTAGTGAGAACATGAAAAGTTATGGCTATTTTGGTCTCAATTTTGTGCCATGTGTCTATTCTTAGTATGCCATAAACTACTTTTTGGTCTAAAGTGTATTTTCACAGAGTACTCTACCTACCATCCCCAATTGGATAGTTTTTGTTTTGTTTTGTTTTTTTACTTCATTTGCAGTTTCCTCTTATCACCCATGCTTGAATCCTACTTCCTGGTTTATCATGTGTCTACTGTCCCATCATGCCTCATGGCAGTGAGATGTGTTCTGACACCAGTAGGAAATGTGACACTAACCATGGCCCTTGTTCTTACCTCTAACCATTGCAATGTGGGTATCACCATTGTTCTTGTTGCACCCAAGCTCCACTCTTTTTTGTGGCCCTGTCAATCAAAGCAACTGGGAGCGGCTGGCCACAGAAACGAGTGAAGCTTGGGTGCAACAATAACAATGGTGACACCCTTATTGCTCCTAATTTGTATTTTAAGAAAAAGTATCATAACTCTGGAACAGAGCATGGGATCAAGAAAAGAAAAGCAGCATTTTAATCAGGTGAATCACAGTTATGTGTCTATGCAAACAGTTTGATATGGAGGTCGCTGGTGACAGATTTTCCATTAACATTTCTGAGCTGTTGCCATGGCAATCATGGTTATTGGAATGATAATTATTTTTGTGTATGTCAAGTAATGATCAGATTAATGGGATCAAATATCCATACCATGCATACTGTATGTAGTAATTATCCTTAATCCTTTATCATTCTCTGTCAGTCACCAACATAAACACTATGCTAAGCCTAAATACTATAAACTAACGTAAAGTACACCAAGCCAATCAATTTCTTTAACAATATTACTCATTGACAAAATTGATACATTCATGTGAATATAGCTATTTGCAGTATTGAAAGATATTTCCATCACTTAAATTTATGATGGTAAAGGCCTTCGGAGGAAACAGTGAGTATCTATAAATATAATGAGCATTTAGTAAGGAGAGGATTAAAAATCCCATATTAGATCACTGATAGTGTTTATGTATTTGTGATGTCTGAATCATCCTAAATATCAGCAGTAAATTAGTAAATTCCTATAGAAACACATAGTTTCCAGGACTACAAAATCACACAAATCAAGCAAAACAAAATAAATTGAAGTAAAATAACATTCTTTGCCTTTCTGTTTATAACATAGAAGCCTTCCCTGTTTGCTAGTTCATAAAAAAATAATCCATTAGTCTCAACACTCTACCGGCTATAATCAAAAACATAAAATTGCCAGCAGGCATGGTTTATTTTAAAATACTTTCACTGTGTTCAAGATCTTCTCTGTTTTCATTATTATTCTTCAGTCCACTTTCAATTTATATTTCAATTAACTCGAGTAGAAATGCATGGCTAAGGCATTGCTTATGAGAAATCAATGAAGTTAAAACTTGAGCAGAAAAATGTACTTTGATAATGCACTTAGAAACCTGGATCTTGTCAAAGGTGCTGGTAAAACTACACATGGCTTGATTTTTCTCCCTCAGACCATAAAAAATATATAAATGTTTTGCTAATGCACAGTATTGATTATTGTTCCACAGGAGTAATTTTTTCTTTGCATGCCTTTTAGTGAAAGGCCTCACGGGTGACACTTTTATTGTATGTTCTTTTGTAATGTTTGAGGAATTTTTGGAATCTGATAGGGGTGGGGGGCGTAAAATCAGTTAAAATCATATTTGTCCCCTTACAGCCATGTAGTCAAACATGCCTATAATAATGGATTTTAACTGTAGTGGATGGGTAACTGTTCATATTATGTCCAAGGCCATTGACTACTGTTTTCTTCTGACATCTAATATTAATATAGAAGATCAATTTTAGATGATTTTACTCTTTAAAGAAATTTTTTCACCAGTTTTTTCCTGTGCTAAGAGCAGCTTAAAATAGTGACATATTCTCTTAGCAAAAATCTGGGACATAGCTGTTACAATCAATGGATGTGGAACCACTGTGTCAACCAACTGGTTTGACTTAGGGCTAATCCCAAAGTCACTTGGTATTTACCCTTTAAACCCAATATAAGAATTTGTACTTTGCTGCAGGGGATCCTCTACCTCTTAGAGTAGTCCCAGTGTGATTGACAGCTGACCCACAGGGGTCAGAGACAACAATATGGGGCATTGAGGGATCAGGCAAAACTCCTAGTCAGTAACAGGCACAGGTCAGTTTGGCAGCTCAGAGTCAGGAATCCTGCAGAGGGCAGTACATGGGCAAATGGAATAGCACACCATATTCAGGGATAAGCAAGCTAGATCAACCTATTTCTCAGGCAGCAAATAAGACATGAATGCCAACATGTACTGTGACATACTAAAGCAGAGCATGATCCCCTCCTTTCAGCTAAAGAAACTGAGGGTAAAGGTGCTGTACTGGCCAGGCATGTCTCCACACCTAAACTCTATTGAGCATCTGTGGGGCATCCTCAAATGGAAGGTGGAGTAACACAAGGTGTCTAACATCCACCAGCTATGTGATGTCTTCATGGAGGAGTGGAGGAGGATTACAGTGGAAACCTGTAAATCTCTAGTGAACTCCATGCCCAAGAGAGTTAAGGCAGTGCTGTAAAATATTGGTGGCCATTTTCATTTAATGAAATTGTCAATCTTTCTATAGCCTAGGCCATCTTTACTTAGAGCAATAATTCTTATTTTCAGATCCTCACAGAGTTCTTTACCATGAGGTGCCATGTTGAACTTTCAGTGACCAGTATGAGAAAGTGTGAGAGCGATAACACCAAATTTAACACACCTACTCCCCATTCACACCTGAGCCCTTGTAGCACTAACGAGACACATGACACGATGGAGGGAAAGTCGATAATTGGGCACAATTTGGCCATTTTCACTTAGGGATGTACTCATTTTAGTTGCCAGTGCTTTAGACATTAATGGCTGTGTTGAGTTATTTTGAAGGCACACCAAATTTACACTATTATACAAGCTGTACACTGACTACTTTACATTGTATCAAAGTGTCATATCTTCAGTGTTGTCCCATGAAAAGATACAATAAAATATTTTCAAAAATGTCTGGGGCGTACTTACTTTTGTGAGATACTGTATGCCTAGGCCCACTTCCACAGCGCTGGAACTGTGACAGACACAGGGTGAGTGGAGTGACACTCATGCCCATTCGAATGTGGCAATTGCACTGGAGCAGTTAAATGCAAACCGCAAGCTATTGAGTCCATATATGTACAAGGAGTCTGCTCTCTCTTTCCCCTGCTGAAGAGTTACATATTTTTTCCTGTAGTAGTAAGCGGGGGGTGAGGAAACTTAGGTTTGCGTGATTGTGTGAGATCAGCTAATCAATTCATAAGAAATTATTTATTTTATCAAGTAGAATCCTGCACTTATGACAGAGTGTCCCCAAAGCTCCCTCTGCCACTTGATGGACATTTCAGCTGGCACTAATAATCTCGCGCCTGCACCACTGCTCCAAATGGCAAAGCAAGTGCACAAACCCTGCTTTGCTACCAGAGCAGTGACTGCTAATCTGCTGCTACTCGGAAGTGTAGCAGAACATGCACAGTTGCTACTACAATTGCGGAAACAGAGGCTCTGTGCTTGTGCCACCACTCAGAGCGGTGGCGCACGTGCAAGATGTCTGTCACTGTCAATTAAGTGGCATAAGGAGCATCCTCAGCTTTGAAGACACCTTGTCACAAATGCAGAACTTTGCTTGATGAGACCAACCAATTCTTACAAATTGATTTGCTCATCTCTAATTGGGACTCATTGACTCTCACTGTGTAAAGAATAGCTTGCTCCATTAACGAGACCGTCCAGTATTTTGCTGGGGGGGTGGTTTGTCATTTTTTTTGTTATACTTAGGCGTCTTTCACGCGGGAGTCCAGGATTTGCTCCGGATACGTCGCGTGTTCATTGCAGGAAGACTGCATGAGTAGGCACACAATTGCAGTCAGTTTTGACTGCGATTGCATTCCGATGTTCAGTTTATTCTGCGTGAGTGCAATGCATTTTGCACGCACGTGAGAAAAAACTAAATGTGGTACCCAGACCCGAACCCGGACTTCTTCACTAAAGTTTGAGTTTGGATTAAGTGTTCTATTAATTTTATTATTTTCCCTTATAAGATGGTTATAAAGTAAAATAATAGCATTCTTAATACAGAATGCTCAATAAAATTTGCTTGAGGGGTTAAAAAAAAAATATATTTACTCACCTCATCCACTTGTTCACGATGCAGGCATCGTCTTCTTTCTTCATCTTTCAGGACCTGCAAAAGGACCTTTGATGACGTAATCATAGATCCTTCTATCTTCATTCAGCAGGACCTGCGCTGATGTCACCGCGCTCACCACGTGGTAAGCGCAGTGACGTCAGCGCAGGTTGTGTTAATGAGCCCTAAATATGTATATTCAAAGAAAATGATGACCTTCATTTTTTTTTTTTACAGATTTTGTATAGGCACTAAAACTTCCTCTTTCACATCTAATTTTACACCTGGAAAAAAAAAGATGATCTTCCACAGTGGACATGTGGCCTACCTTCTCTACAGCCACAGAATGGAGTTACAGTATACTAATGTAATTGTCAATCATTCATGGTCATCCAATATCAATGATATACAGTAGACAGCTGCTGCTGCAGATCCAGTAGAACATTTTTAGTGGAGAAATAATAAATTATGGACATATTCTCTTGGACATTAGTAAGACCTCTTTCAACCTCATACAAATCCTGAAAAAATGTTGGCGCCACCCAAAAAAAACAAAAACAATCCTATATCAATCAACACTTCTCAATGGCTATTCAATTAAGCGAAGACACGTGTGACATTATGAAATAAGGTTAGTAGTGTTGATCGAGCACCAAAGTGCTCTGGTCGAATACATTGGGATGTCCGGGTCCTCTACCGAGCACCCCGAGTATAATGGAAGTCAATGGGAGAACCCGAGCATTAAACCAGGCACCCCCTGCTCTGAGGATAGCAAAAGGTCTGAAAATTATGGAAACACTACCTAAATGGTTCGGGAACAGCATGGGGAGGATGTCTGGATGCATCTTGGACTCCCAGGTCGCTGGTGGGAACAATATTGCCCGAGTAGTATGCCACTTTTACAGACTGACAATAAGACGCACCAAACCGAAGATAAAATCGATTTTAGAGGAAAAATTGTTAGAAAACATTCTTTCCTGTATATTTACTTGTATATAAAGTGCTAGTGCTGCCAAAAATTACAAGTAAGAGGCACTCCGATGCAACCCTTATATCACATAAATGAGAGTCTCATTCACATTGTGGTACAATTGTTCAGGTAGTGGGACTCCTATACTCATAAAGCCTGTGCAAGTGAAGGGTTGCTAAAAATTATAAGGAAACAGAACTCTAATACACCCTTTGTTACACATAAAGGAGGGCATCATACACAGCCTTGAAAAATTATGAGTAATGGCCTGCTGGTGACCCTCAAAAACATTAGGCGCAAAGGCCTGCTGATCTGACCATCTAAAACTATATGGGTGAGGGCCTGCTGCCAATTTGGTGACTCTAGATAACCTGGGGACAATGGCACATCCCCTTGATGGTGAGGATCCATTCGTATGTCTACCCTATCAACTTTCGATGCTATTTTCAGCGCAAACCATGGTGACCATGGTTAATGGGGTAATCATGGTTCGATTCCAGAGAGGGAGCTGGAGAAACAGCTACCACATCCAAGCAAGGCAGCATGCTCGCAAATTACCTATTAGGTATAATTAGGTGAGGGCCTGCAGGTGAGCTGACCCTGTAAAATATTTTAGGTGTGGGCCTGCAGGTGAGGCTGACCCTGTAAAAGATTTTAGGTACGGGCCTGCTGATGAGCTGTCCCTCTAAAAAATTATATGCGAGGGCCTGCTGGTGAGCTGACCCTTTAAAAATTATATGCGAGGGCCTGCAGCTGAGCTGACCCTGTAAAAAATTATATGCAAAGGGCATTTATGCGAGGGCATTATATGCAATGAATAAGCATGTGTTGATATGATGGAAGAGGAGAAGGAGGATGAGAAAAGGAAGATTCAACCATATACCCTTGTTTGTGGTGGAAGGGGTGCATGAGAATACAGTGTATTCAGTACATTATAAACAACACATTTAAAGTGCCTTTATGTTCATCAGCTTTTCTCTGGTGGAGCCAAGATGTCATGGTCAATCCAGGCCTTGTTAGCATTTTCAGTTATAATGTCACCAGCAGCACTTAATACCCGCTCAGACAAAACGCTGGTGGCAGGGCAGGCCAGCACCTCCAAGGCATAGAACACCAGTTTGTGCCACATGTCCATCTTGGACACCCAGTAGTTGTAAGGCACTGAGGGATCATTGAGGACGCTGACATGGTCTGCTGTACTCCTTCACCATCTTTCAAAATGTTTTCCTCCTTGTGACACTAGGCCGCGCATCAGGGTAAGGGTGCTGGCGGGGTGTCATGAAACTGTCCCAGGCTTTGGAGAGCGTTGCCCTGCCTCTGTTGGAACTGCTGTGTGTTCCCCTTGTCTCCCCTCCTAGGTTGGCCAAGTAACTACAGACTCTGCAGAAATTTTTGGAGCAATTTTTCAACAAGGATCTTCTGGTATTGTACCATTTTGCTCGTCCTCTCTACAAGTGGAATGAGAGATGAGAAGTTCTCTATGTAGTGGGGTCGAGAAGGGTGAACAATCAGTAATTTGTGTTGTCTAAAATCCGTATAACGCACGGACAGCCTAACATGAAGTCAGCCATGTGTGCCAGAGCACCAACAGGCAAAACTTCGTTGTCGTCATCAGGAGGATCACTCTCAATTAGTGATGGACGAACAACGGCTGGGTTGATTATAGAACACGATTGCGCAAACGCGATCAAATGTTCGCGAAATGCAAGTTCGCGGAGGTCCCCATTCACTTTAATGGCAGGCAAACCTCAAAAACCTTCAGGTCATTATTGCAGCCACCGAATACTTACAAAATGTGCACAAATCATCCAACATCATAGACAGTGACATAACAGAGGGGGATCAATGGCAAAAAATCCCACGAAAATTCTGTATTTTAATCAGAGCCAATTTTATGCGTCTTAAAGGGAAACTGTCAAAAATGTGGCCTGCTGGAGCCTAGAAAAACTTTATTTTTAGGCCACGGGATTACAGACCCCAAAAATTAGGCATTCACCTGACAGAAAACACCAAGTGATTATGTGGCTGGAGGTATATTAGACGGTCATTGGAAATCAATTTTACTGCAAGCCAGTACAAATAGATGTCAAACACATATGTTTAAAAGAACAAAAAATTTAAAATCAAATTAAAAACATGGCTAACAAAATCCCCCCTCTTGAAAAAAAACCAAAAGATAATAGTTGAAATTCGATAACACGTGGTCGTCAACAGGTGTTGAATTCTTCCGAGGTTCCAAACATTAGGCATTTACCGTACATAAATGATAAAGTGATTATGTGGCTGGAGGTCGAATAGACGGCCATTCAATATCAATTTTACTGCAGGCCAGTGTAGTACAGGCCCCAAACATTAGGCATTCATCGGGCAGAAAAGAACAAGGAATTATGTGGCTGGAGGTATATTAGACGATCATTAGATATCAATTTTACTGCGTGTCAGTACAAATAGATGTCAAATACATATGTTTAAAAGAACAAAAAATATAAAATTGGATTAAAAACATGGCTAACAAAATCCCCCCTCTTGAAAAAAAATAACAAATGATAATAGTTGAAATTCGATAACACGTGGTCGTCACAGGTGTTGAATTCCTCCGAGGTCCCAAACATTAGGCATTCACCAGACAGAAAAGGCCTTTTATGCCGCTTTATTTACCTAAGACCATTATTTGTTCTGGGTGGTGGCAGATATTTGTGGGCTGTCATGAGGAAATTCAATTAAACGTGGTTGTTACAGGTATTGAATTCCTCCTAGATCCATGCCTAAATTTTTAGAAATGTGAGGTAGTCCACACTATTGTGAGCTAGACGAGTGCGCTTATCGGTCACGATTCCCCTTGCTGCGCTGAACGTCCTTTCGGACAGGACACTCGACGAGCCAAGAGTTCCATGGCAAATTGTGCCACAGGTCAATCCTGCACACCCAGTAGTCCAGGGATTCCTCGCTTCTCAAAGAGTCAACATCGGCCATTAACCCAATGTAGTCGGACACCTGTCGGTCTAGGCGTTCCCTGATGCTGGATCCAGAGGGCGGCAGTCGATGGGTTGGTTGCAAGAATGATCTCATGTCTGAAGTGACTAACACATCTTCAAACCGCCCTCTTCTTGCATGCGCTGTAGGATTGGTACTCAAAACTGTTTCTCTGTAAGTGGAAATTCCTCTGCCAGCGCCCGCAACAGCAGAATGCAGCATCTCTTGCAGCAAGTCCTGGAAATGCTGCATTCTGACAGCCCTCTGTGATGCTGGTAACATGTCCACCATTTTGTGTTTGTACAGGGGTCTAAGTACGTTGCCATCCAGTACTGGTCCTTGCCCTTTATGCCCTTTAAACACTGGAGCATTAAGGCTCCTATTTGCACTAAATTGGAAGCGGTGTAGCGGCCTGGCTCCTGCTCATCGCCCAAGAGAATGTCTTCCTCGGTCTCCTCCCCCCATCCACGGACAACACCAGGGATCCCAGAAAAGTTTAAAGCCTGCTCTTCTTGCTTCTCCTCCTCCTCCCCCCAGGCACTATCCTCCTCTGACTCCTCTTCACACTCCTGCTGACTAGTCTCAGTGGCATTCAGCATTGCAACGTCCTCATCTTCCTGCTCCTGCTCCTCGTCAACTTGATTAATGACACGATGCAATGCACACTCCAGAAAGAAGGAGTAAGGTACAATGTCACTGATGGCACCCTGGCTGCGACTGACCAGTTTGGTGATCTCATCAAATGGCCATAGAAATCTGCATGTGTCACGCTTGAGCAGCCACTGACATGGTGAAAAAAAACAAGCTCTCCAGAACCTGTCCTGCCGCAGATTTCGTACAGGTAGTAGTTAAATGCACGTTTCTGCTGGAGCAGCCTATCAAGCATATAGTAACATAGTAACATAGTACATAAGGCCGAAAAAAGACATTTGTCCATCCAGTTCGGCCTGTCAGTCTGCAAGTTGATCCAGAGGAAGGCAAAAAACCCCTGTGAGGTAGATGCCAATTTTCCTCACTTTAGGAGAATAAAAATTCCTTCCCAACTCCAATCAGGCAATCAGAATAACTCCCTGGATCAACGCAAGGTGGAATTCCTTTGCGTTGGGCTGTCACAAATCAGATGTCTGACGGGCAAGTGGTGGCACTGCTGAACGTCAGCAAGGCGAGCCATGGCCGTATAATATCTTCTAAAATGGCCAGAGATTTTC
Organism: Bufo gargarizans; assembly: GCF_014858855.1. NCBI lineage: Eukaryota > Metazoa > Chordata > Amphibia > Anura > Bufonidae > Bufo > Bufo gargarizans. The sequence goes on along the minus strand of NC_058084.1, from coordinate 113,762,158 downwards.
CTGGCCTGCCGCAAGATGTCCTATACCCCGGGGTATTTGGCAAACGAATCGCTGCATGACTAAGTTCAGGACTAGGGATGAGCGAACTCGAACTGTATAGTTCGGGTTCGTACCGAATTTTGGGGTGTCCGTGACACGGACCCGAACCCGGACATTTTCGTAAAAGTCCGGGTTCGGGTTCGGTGTTCGTCGCTTTCTTGGCGCTTTTGTGACGCTTTCTTGGCGCTTTTTGAAAGGCTGCAAAGCAGCCAATCAACAAGCGTCATACTACTTGCCCCAAGAGGCCGTCACAGCCATGCCTACTATTGGCATGGCTGTGATTGGCCAGAGCACCATGTGACCCAGCCTCTATTTAAGCTGGAGTCACATAGCGCCGCCCGTCACTCTGCTCTGATTAGCGTAGGGAGAGGTTGCGGATGCGACAGTAGGGCGAGATTAGGCAGATTAACTCCTCCAAAGGACTTCACTTGATTAATCGATCGATCTGCAGCTGTGCATCATTGAGCTGCTGAAATTCAAATGCTCACTCACTGTTTTTAGGCTGCCCAGACCGTTTGTCAGTCACTTTTTTCTGGGGTGATCGGCGGCCATTTTGTGTCTTGTGCGGTGCTGCGACCAAGTGCATCCAAGCTGCGACCAAGTGCATTTAACCCTCAATGGTGTGGTTGTTTTTTGGCTAAAGCCTACATCAGGGTGAAGCTGTCACACCAAGTGCATTTAACCAGCAATAGTCTGTTCATTTTTTTGGCCATATACTAAATCAGGGGCAAGCTGCGCCTGTCACCAAGTGCATTTAACCCTCAATGGTGTGGTTGTTTTTTGGCTAAAGCCTACATCAGGGTGAAGCTGTCACACCAAGTGCATTTAACCAGCAATAGTCTGTTCATTTTTTGGCCATATACTACATCAGGGGCAAGCTGCGCCCGTCACCAAGTGCATTTAACCCTCAGTAGTGTGGTGCGTCAAGCTGTGACACCAAGTGCATTTAACCAGCAATAGTCTGTTCATTTTTTGGCCATATACTAAATCAGGGGCAAGCTGCGCCCGTCACCAAGTGCATTTAACCAGCAATAGTGTGGTTATTTTTTGGCCATATCCCAGTCTAATTCTGTCACTAAATCCATACCGGTCACCCAGCGCCTAAATACTAGGCCTCAAATTTATATCCCGCTAAATCTCTCGTTACCGCTGTCCTGTTGTGGCTGGGAAAGTTATTTAGTGTCCGTCAAAGCACATTTTTTGTTCTGGGTTGAAGTACAATTCCCAATTTAGCAATTTCATAATTTAGTGGTTCCTGCTATATCAGAGCTATTTGAAATCTATCCCTAAAAGGGTATATAATATTCAAGGTGCACATTGGGTCATTCAGAATAACTTCACACACACCCGCTACTGTGTATTTCCAAGTCTAATTCTGTCACTAAACCCATACCTGTCACCCAGCGCCTAAATACTAGGCCTCAAATTTATATTCTGCTAAATCTCTCGTTACCGCTGTCCTGTTGTGGCTGGGAAAGTTATTTAGTGTCCGTCAAAGCACATTTTTTGTTCTGGGTTGAAATACAATTCCCAATTTAGCAATTTCATAATTTAGTGGTTTCTGCTATATCAGAGCTATTTGAAATCTATCCCTAAAAGGGTATATAATATTCAAGGTGCACATTGGGTCATTCAGAATAACTTCACACACACCCGCTACTGTGTATTTCCAAGTCTAATTCTGTCACTAAACCCATACCTGTCACCCAGCGCCTAAATACTAGGCCTCAAATTTATATCCTGCTAAATCTCTCGTTACCGCTGTCCTGTTGTGGCTGGGAAAGTTATTTCGTGTCCGTCAAAGCACATTTTTTGTTCTGGGTTTAAATACAATTCCCAATTTAACAATTTCATAATTTAGTGGTTTCTGCTATATCAGAGCTATTTGAAATCTATCCCTAAAAGGGTATATAATATTCAAGGTGCACATTGGGTCATTCAGAATAACTTCACACACACCCGCTACTGTGTATTTCCAAGTCTAATTCTGTCACTAAACCCATACCTGTCACCCAGCGCCTAAATACTAGGCCTCAAATTTATATCCTGCTAAATCTCTCGTTACCGCTGTCCTGTTGTGGCTGGGAAAGTTATTTAGTGTCCGTCAAAGCACATTTTTTGTTCTGGGTTGAAATACAATTCCCAATTTAGCAATTTCATAATTTAGTGGTTTCTGCTATATCAGAGCTATTTGAAATCTATCCCTAAAAGGGTATATAATATTCAAGGTGCACATTGGGTCATTCAGAATAACTTCACACACACCCGCTACTGTGTATTTCTAAGTCTAATTCTGTCACTAAACCCATACCTGTCACCCAGCGCCTAAATACTAGGCCTCAAATTTATATCCTGCTAAATCTCTCGTTAACGCTGTCCTGTTGTGGCTGGGAAAGTTATTTAGTGTCCGTCAAAGCACATTTTTTGTTCTGGGTTTAAATACAATTCCCAATTTAACAATTTCATAATTTAGTGGTTTCTGCTATATCAGAGCTATTTGAAATCTATCCCTAAAAGGGTATATAATATTCAAGGTGCACATTGGGTCATTCAGAATAACTTCACACACACCCGCTACTGTGTATTTCCAAGTCTAATTCTGTCACTAAACCCATACCTGTCACCCAGCGCCTAAATACTAGGCCTCAAATTTATATCCTGCTAAATCTCTCGTTAACGCTGTCCTGTTGTGGCTGGGAAAGTTATTTAGTGTCCGTCAAAGCACATTTTTTGTTCTGGGTTGAAATACAATTCCCAATTTAGCAATTTCATAATTTAGTGGTTTCTGCTATATCAGAGCTATTTGAAATCTATCCCTAAAAGGGTATATAATATTCAAGGTGCACATTGGGTCATTCAGAATAACTTCACACACACCCGCTACTGTGTATTTCCAAGTCTAATTCTGTCACTAAACCCATACCTGTCACCCAGCGCCTAAATACTAGGCCTCAAATTTATATTCTGCTAAATCTCTCGTTACCGCTGTCCTGTTGTGGCTGGGAAAGTTATTTAGTGTCCGTCAAAGCACATTTTTTGTTCTGGGTTGAAATACAATTCCCAATTTAGCAATTTCATAATTTAGTGGTTTCTGCTATATCAGAGCTATTTGAAATCTATCCCTAAAAGGGTATATAATATTCAAGGTGCACATTGGGTCATTCAGAATAACTTCACACACACCCGCTACTGTGTATTTCTAAGTCTAATTCTGTCACTAAACCCATACCTGTCACCCAGCGCCTAAATACTAGGCCTCAAATTTATATCCTGCTAAATCTCTCGTTAACGCTGTCCTGTTGTGGCTGGGAAAGTTATTTAGTGTCCGTCAAAGCACATTTTTTGTTCTGGGTTTAAATACAATTCCCAATTTAACAATTTCATAATTTAGTGGTTTCTGCTATATCAGAGCTATTTGAAATCTATCCCTAAAAGGGTATATAATATTCAAGGTGCACATTGGGTCATTCAGAATAACTTCACACACACCCGCTACTGTGTATTTCTAAGTCTAATTCTGTCACTAAACCCATACCTGTCATCCAGCGCCTAAATACTAGGCCTCAAATTTATATCCTGCTAAATCTCTCGTTAACGCTGTCCTGTTGTGGCTGGGAAAGTTATTTAGTGTCCGTCAAAGCACATTTTTTTTTCTGGGTTGAAATACAATTCCCAATTTAGCAATTTCATAATTTAGTGGTTTCTGCTATATCAGAGCTATTTGAAATCTATCCCTAAAAGGGTATATAATATTCAAGGTGCACATTGGGTCATTCAGAATAACTTCACACACACCCGCTACTGTGTATTTCCAAGTCTAATTCTGTCACTAAACCCATACCTGTCACCCAGCGCCTAAATACTAGGCCTCAAATTTATATTCTGCTAAATCTCTCGTTACCGCTGTCCTGTTGTGGCTGGGAAAGTTATTTAGTGTCCGTCAAAGCACATTTTTTGTTCTGGGTTTAAATACAATTCCCAATTTAACAATTTCATAATTTAGTGGTTTCTGCTATATCAGAGCTATTTGAAATCTATCCCTAAAAGGGTATATAATATTCAAGGTGCACATTGGGTCATTCAGAATAACTTCACACACACCCGCTACTGAGTATTTCCAAGTCTAATTCTGTCACTAAACCCATACCTGTCACCCAGCGCCTAAATACTAGGCCTCAAATTTATATCCTGCTAAATCTCTCGTTACCGCTGTCCTGTTGTGGCTGGGAAAGTTATTTAGTGTCCGTCAAAGCACATTTTTTGTTCTGGGTTGAAATACAATTCCCAATTTAGCAATTTCATAATTTAGTGGTTTCTGCTATATCAGAGCTATTTGAAATCTATCCCTAAAAGGGTATATAATATTCAAGGTGCACATTGGGTCATTCAGAATAACTTCACACACACCCGCTACTGTGTATTTCTAAGTCTAATTCTGTCACTAAACCCATACCTGTCACCCAGCGCCTAAATACTAGGCCTCAAATTTATATCCTGCTAAATCTCTCGTTAACGCTGTCCTGTTGTGGCTGGGAAAGTTATTTAGTGTCCGTCAAAGCACATTTTTTGTTCTGGGTTTAAATACAATTCCCAATTTAACAATTTCATAATTTAGTGGTTTCTGCTATATCAGAGCTATTTGAAATCTATCCCTAAAAGGGTATATAATATTCAAGGTGCACATTGGGTCATTCAGAATAACTTCACACACACCCGCTACTGTGTATTTCCAAGTCTAATTCTGTCACTAAACCCATACCTGTCACCCAGCGCCTAAATACTAGGCCTCAAATTTATATCCTGCTAAATCTCTCGTTAACGCTGTCCTGTTGTGGCTGGGAAAGTTATTTAGTGTCCGTCAAAGCACATTTTTTGTTCTGGGTTTAAATACAATTCCCAATTTAACAATTTCATAATTTAGTGGTTTCTGCTATATCAGAGCTATTTGAAATCTATCCCTAAAAGGGTATATAATATTCAAGGTGCACATTGGGTCATTCAGAATAACTTCACACACACACGCTTCTGTGCATTTCCAAGTCTAATTCTGTCACTAAATCCATACCGGTCACCCAGCGCCTAAATACTAGGCCTCAAATTTATATCCCGCTGAATTTGAATACAATACATTGGGCCAAATAATATATTTGTTGTTGTGGTGAACCATAACAATGAGAAAAACATCTAGTAAGGGACGCGGACGTGGACATGGTCGTGGTGGTGTTAGTGGACCCTCTGGTGCTGGGAGAGGACGTGGCCGTTCTGCCACATCCACACGTCCTAGTGTACCAACTACCTCAGGTCCCAGTAGCCGCCAGAATTTACAGCGATATATGGTGGGGCCCAATGCCGTTCTAAGGATGGTAAGGCCTGAGCAGGTACAGGCATTAGTCAATTGGGTGGCCGACAGTGGATCCAGCACGTTCACATTATCTCCCACCCAGTCTTCTGCAGAAAGCGCACAGATGGCGCCTGAAAACCAACCCCATCAGTCTGTCACATCACCCCCATGCATACCAGGGAAACTGTCTCAGCCTCAAGTTATGCAGCCGTCTCTTATGCTGTTTGAAGACTCCGCTGGCAGGGTTTCCCAAGGGCATCCACCTAGCCCTTCCCCAGCGGTGAAAGACATAGAATGCACTGACGCACAACCACTTATGTTTCCTGATGATGAGGACATGGGAATACCACCTCAGCATGTCTCTGATGATGACGAAACACAGGTGCCAACTGCTGCGTCTTTCTGCAGTGTGCAGACTGAACAGGAGGTCAGGGATCAAGACTGGGTGGAAGACGATGCAGGGGACGATGAGGTCCTAGACCCCACATGGAATGAAGGTCGTGCCACTGACTTTCACAGTTCGGAGGAAGAGGCAGTGGTGAGACCGAGCCAACAGCGTAGCAAAAGAGGGAGCAGTGGGCAAAAGCAGAACACCCGCCGCCAAGAGACTCCGCCTGCTACTGACCGCCGCCATCTGGGACCGAGCACCCCAAAGGCAGCTTCAAGGAGTTCCCTGGCATGGCACTTCTTCAAACAATGTGCTGACGACAAGACCCGAGTGGTTTGCACGCTGTGCCATCAGAGCCTGAAGCGAGGCATTAACGTTCTGAACCTGAGCACAACCTGCATGACCAGGCACCTGCATGCAAAGCATGAACTGCAGTGGAGTAAACACCTTAAAACCAAGGAAGTCACTCAGGCTCCCCCTGCTACCTCTTCTGCTGCTGCCGCCTCGGCCTATTCTGCTGCTGCCGCCTCGGCCTCTTCCTCCGCCTCTGGAGGAACGTTGGCACCTGCCGCCCAGCAAACAGGGGATGTACCACCAACACCACCACCACCACCTCCGTCACCAAGCGTCTCAACCATGTCACACGCCAGCGTTCAGCTCTCCATCTCACAAACATTTGATAGAAAGCGTAAATTCCCACCTAGCCACCCTCGATCCCTGGCCCTGAATGCCAGCATTTCTAAACTACTGGCCTATGAAATGCTGTCATTTAGGCTGGTGGACACAGACAGCTTCAAACAGCTCATGTCGCTTGCTGTCCCACAGTATGTTGTTCCCAGCCGGCACTACTTCTCCAAGAGAGCCGTGCCTTCCCTGCACAACCAAGTATCCGATAAAATCAAGTGTGCACTGCGCAACGCCATCTGTAGCAAGGTCCACCTAACCACAGATACGTGGACCAGTAAGCACGGCCAGGGACGCTATATCTCCCTAACTGCACACTGGGTAAATGTAGTGGCAGCTGGGCCCCAGGCGGAGAGCTGTTTGGCGCACGTCCTTCCGCCGCCAAGGATCGCAGGGAAACATTCTTTGCCTCCTGTTGCCACCTCCTCCTTCTCGGCTTCCTCCTCCTCTTCTTCCACCTGCTCATCCAGTCAGCCACACACCTTCACCACCAACTTCAGCACAGCCCGGGGTAAACGTCAGCAGGCCATTCTGAAACTCATATGTTTGGGGGACAGGCCCCACACCGCACAGGAGTTGTGGCGGGGTATTGAACAACAGACCGACGAGTGGTTGCTGCCGGTGAGCCTCAAGCCCGGCCTGGTGGTGTGTGATAATGGGCGAAATCTCGTTGCAGCTCTGGGACTAGCCAATTTGACGCACATCCCTTGCTTGGCGCATGTGCTGAATTTGGTGGTGCAGAAGTTCATTCACAACTACCCCGACATGTCAGAGCTGCTGCATAAAGTGCGGGCCGTCTGTTCGCGCTTCCGGCGTTCACATCCTGCTGCTGCTCGCCTGTCTGCGCTACAGCGTAACTTCGGCCTTCCCGCTCACCGCCTCATATGCGACGTGCCCACCAGGTGGAACTCCACCTTGCACATGCTGGACAGACTGTGCGAGCAGCAGCAGGCCATAGTGGAGTTTCAGCTGCAGCACGCACGGGTCAGTCGCACTACAGAACAGCACCACTTCACCACCAATGACTGGGCCTCCATGCGAGACCTGTGTGCCCTGTTGCGCTGTTTCGAGTACTCCACCAACATGGCCAGTGGCGATGACACCGTTATCAGCGTTACAATACCACTTCTATGTCTCCTTGAGAAAACACTTAGGGCGATGATGGAAGAGGAGGTGGCCCAGGAGGAGGAGGAGGAGGAGGAGGAAGAGGGGTCATTTTTAGCACTTTCAGGCCAGTCTCTTCGAAGTGACTCAGAGGGAGGTTTTTGGCAACAGCAGAGGCCAGGTACAAATGTGGCCAGCCAGGGCCCACTACTGGAGGACGAGGAGGACGAGGATGAGGAGGAGGTGGAGGAGGATGAGGATGAAGCATGGTCACAGCGGGGTGGCACCCAACGCAGCTCGGGTCCATCACTGGTGCGTGGCTGGGGGGAAAGGCAGGACGATGACGATACGCCTCCCACAGAGGACAGCTTGTCCTTACCCCTGGGCAGCCTGGCACACATGAGCGACTACATGCTGCAGTGCCTGCGCAACAACAGCAGAGTTGCCCACATTTTAACCTGTGCGGACTACTGGGTTGCCACCCTGCTGGATCCACGCTACAAAGACAATGTGCCCACCTTACTTCCTGCACTGGAGCGTGATAGGAAGATGCGCGAGTACAAGCGCACGTTGGTAGACGCGCTACTGAGAGCATTCCCAAATGTCACAGGGGAACAAGTGGAAGCCCAAGGCCAAGGCAGAGGAGGAGCAAGAGGTCGCCAAGGCAGCTGTGTCACGGCCAGCTCCTCTGAGGGCAGGGTTAGCATGGCAGAGATGTGGAAAACTTTTGTCAACACGCCACAGCTAACTGCACCACCACCTGATACGCAACGTGTTAGCAGGAGGCAACATTTCACTAACATGGTGGAACAGTACGTGTGCACACCCCTCCACGTACTGACTGATGGTTCGGCCCCATTCAACTTCTGGGTCTCTAAATTGTCCACGTGGCCAGAGCTAGCCTTTTATGCCTTGGAGGTGCTGGCCTGCCCGGCAGCCAGCGTTTTGTCTGAACGTGTATTCAGCACGGCAGGGGGCGTCATTACAGACAAACGCAGCCGCCTGTCTACAGCCAATGTGGACAAGCTGACGTTCATAAAAATGAACCAGGCATGGATCCCACAGGACCTGTCCGTCCCTTGTCCAGATTAGACATTAACTACCTCCCCATAACCATATATTATTGGACTCCAGGGCACTTCCTCATTCAATCCTATTTTTATTTTCATTTTACCATTATATTGCGAGGCTACCCAAAGTTGAATGAACCTCTCCTCTGCCTGTGTGCTAGGCCTAAATATATGCCAATGGACTGTTGCAGTGGTGGCTGACATGAAGCCTGATTCTCTGCTATGACATGCAGACTAATTCTCTGCTGACATGAAGCCAGATTGTCTGTTACGGGACCTCTCTCCTCTGCCTGGGTGCTGGGCCTAAATTTATGACAATGGACTGTTGCAGTGGTGGCTGACGTGAAGCCTGATTCTCTGCTATGACATGCAGACTGATTCTCTGCTGACATGAAGCCAGATTGTCTGTTACGGGACCTCTCTGCTCTGCCTGTGTGCTAGGCCTAAATATATGCCAATGGACTGTTGCAGTGGTGGGTGACGTGAAGCCTCATTCTCTGCTATGACATGCAGACTGATTCTCTGCTGACATGAAGCCAGATCGTCTGTTACGGGACCTCTCTGCTCTGCCTGTGTGCTAGGCCTAAATATATGCCAATGGACTGTTGCAGTGGTGGGTGACGTGAAGCCTCATTCTCTGCTATGACATGCAGACTGATTCTCTGCTGACATGAAGCCAGATTGTCTGTTACGGGACCTCTCTGCTCTGCCTGTGTGCTAGGCCTAAATATATGCCAATGGACTGTTGCAGTGGTGGGTGACGTGAAGCCTCATTCTCTGCTATGACATGCAGACTGATTCTCTGCTGACATGAAGCCAGATCGTCTGTTACGGGACCTCTCTGCTCTGCCTGTGTGCTAGGCCTAAATATATGCCAATGGACTGTTGCAGTGGTGGGTGACGTGAAGCCTCATTCTCTGCTATGACATGCAGACTGATTCTCTGCTGACATGAAGCCAGATCGTCTGTTACGGGACCTCTCTGCTCTGCCTGTGTGCTAGGCCTAAATATATGCCAATGGACTGTTGCAGTGGTGGGTGACGTGAAGCCTCATTCTCTGCTATGACATGCAGACTGATTCTCTGCTGTCATGAAGCCAGATTGTCTGTTACGGGACCTCTCTGCTCTGCCTGTGTGCTAGGCCTAAATATATGCCAATGGACTGTTGCAGTGGTGGGTGACGTGAAGCCTCATTCTCTGCTATGACATGCAGACTGATTCTCTGCTGACATGAAGCCAGATTCTCTGTTACGGGACCTCCCTCCTCTGCCTGGGTGCTGGGCCTAAATATATGCCAATGGACTGTTGCAGTGGTGGCTGACGTGAAGCCTCATTCTCTGCTATGACATGCAGACTGATTCTCTGCTGACATGAAGCCAGATTCTCTGTTACGGGACCTCTCTCCTCTGCCTGGGTGCTGGGCCTAAATTTATGACAATGGACTGTTGCAGTGGTGGCTGACGTGAAGCCTCATTCTCTGCTATGACATGCAGACTAATTCTCTGCTGACATGAAGCCAGATTGTCTGTTACGGGACCTCTCTCCTCTGCCTGGGTGCTGGGCCTAAATATATGCCAATGGACTGTTGCAGTGGTGGCTGACGTGAAGCCTCATTCTCTGCTATGACATGCAGACTGATTCTCTGCTGACATGAAGACAGATTCTCTGTTACGGGACCTCCCTCCTCTGCCTGGGTGCTGGGCCTAAATATATGCCAATGGACTGTTGCAGTGGTGGCTGATGTGAAGCCTTATTCTCTGCTATGACATGCAGACTGATTCTCTGCTGACATGAAGCCAGATTCTCTGTTACGGGACCTCTCTGCTCTGCCTGGGTGCTGGGCCTAAATATATGCCAATGGACTGTTGCAGTGGTGGCTGACGTGAAGCCTTATTCTCTGCTATGACATGCAGACTGATTCTCTGCTGACATGAAGCCAGATTCTCTGTTACGGGACCTCCCTCCTCTGCCTGGGTGCTGGGCCTAAATATATGCCAATGGACTGTTGCAGTGGTGGCTGACGTGAAGCCTCATTCTCTGCTATGACATGCAGACTAATTCTCTGCTGACATGAAGCCAGATTCTCTGTTACGGGACCTCTCTCCTATTGATTTTGGTTAATTTTTATTTATTTAATTTTTATTTTAATTCATTTCCCTATCCACATTTGTTTGCAGGGGATTTACCTACATGTTGCTGCCTTTTGCAGCCCTCTAGCTCTTTCCTGGGCTGTTTTACAGCCTTTTTAGTGCCGAAAAGTTCGGGTCCCCATTGACTTCAATGGGGTTCGGGTTCGGGACGAAGTTCGGATCGGGTTCGGATCCCGAACCCGAACATTTCCGGGATGTTCGGCCGAACTTCTCGAACCCGAACATCCAGGTGTTCGCTCAACTCTATTCAGGACGTGTGCCATTCACGGCACATGTGTCATTTTGCCCTTTTTCAGCGCGCTCAGCAGATTGGCACCGTTGTTGCACACCACTTTACCAACTGTCAAATTGAGCGGGGTTAGCCAATGATCGGCCTGTGAGCTGAACGGAGTGCAGGACCATTGTAACTCTTGGCTTCCAGTCACAACAGCCGCAGCACAGCATGGCAATGTCACACCTAGCACGTCGAATAGGGTCTGGGGAGCTTGGGGGGCGCAGCGGAAGAGGCGGAGGATGGAGTAGGAGAAGAAGAAGAGGCAGGCCTGAATGCAATCCGTGGCGGTAACACCAAATCCACACGGGTGCCATGGGTTGCATGCTTGACGGCCGTCGGAAGGTTCATCCATTGGGCAGTATGTTATGAACTTTCCCTGCCCATGTTTGCTAGACCATGTGTCTGTAGTCAGATGTATCTTGGCACCGAAACTGTGTGCCAGAGATACATTCATTTGCCGCTAACATGGCCATATATCTCCGGGATGCCCTTATGGGAGAAATATTTCCTTCCAGTGACCTTCCATTGCTGTATGCCAATGGCCACACATTTTCTAAAGGCCTCCGAGTCCACCAGTCTATATTGCAATAGTTGGCAGGCTAGCAGTTCCGACAAACCAGCGGTCAGCCATTGGGCAAGAGGGTTATCTGGCGTCATCATCATTTTACGCTTGAGCATTTGGGCCGCGGAAGCCTGCCTTTTGACAGATGAATGCGACGACGGCGCGGTGGAAGATGGAGTGGAGGACAAATGGGAGGAGAAGGAGAAGAGGCCGGACATGGAGCGCCGGGAGTGTGGCTTTGTGGGTTCTGACGGTGTTGCTCCCACTGGGTTCGATAATGCGAGGCCAGGTGCCTTCATAAAGCTGTCGTTCCTAGATGGGTGTTGGGCTTACTGCGACTTATGCGTTGACAGCACAGGCTACAGTTGGCAACACTATAACAATATTGTCAGCAGCTGACATGTTAAAAAAAGCCCACACTAGGGAGCCATGTGCCGTCATCCTGGGAGAGCCAGATGAGACCGTGCATGGTGGATGGCTCATTCAAGATACATTAGCAGTCTGCTTTTTGCCTACTGTGCACTGTAAGTTCTGCCTGTTTCTTTTCCTTCTACTCCCTATCTGCTGCTCCGTCTCTCCCTCTGAACTCCCCTCCTCTTCCTTTCTTGTGTGCACCCACGTGACATCCATCGACACATCATCATTGTCACCTTCACCATCACTGACATTAAAGATCTCGGAGTAGGCAGCAACAGCGAGGACCACCCTCCTTGGGCTGACCTGGGTACTGTCGTCAGACTGCTGGGTGACCATTGATACCTCCTCTTCCTGATCCGATGCCAAGAATGGCTGAGCATCAGTAAAGTTTTGGATTGGAAGGGAAAATAATTCCTCTGACTCAAGCAGAGGGGATATGGTGGTGGTGGTGTCTTTGGGGGTGCACACAGCAGAGAGAGTGAAGAGGGTGCAGATAGAGAGGATGAGGAAGGTGCAGAAGCGGAAGGCTGAGTGAGCCACTCAACCAACTTTGACGTAATCGCACGCACCTTCTGAAACTTCCCACTTAGGCTCCGGCCTGGTGCACTTGTCCGACCCCTACCACCACTGCGGAATGGCCTGCCTCTTTCTCTGCCTGTCATTTTCAAAATAACCCTGTGCCAAATATCCCTATAGAAGAGCAGTATTTGTGGAAGAAGGTATATCACACCCTGCCTCCCTTTTTTTTTGGGGGGGGGGGGGGGCAACTGGTATATCACACCAGTAGAAATTATTTGTTCCAATAGCGTTTGTCACTCTGTGTAGTTGAGGTAACGCAGCAAAACCACAAACAAATGCTGCACTACCTAAATGCACTATATACTGTATAAAGTATATTTTTGGTATATAACACCCCTGCCTCAATCAGTTTTTTTGGGTGGCAACTGGTATATCACACCAGTAGAAATGATTTGTTCCAATAGCGTTTGTCACTCTGTGTAGTTGCGGAACCGCAGCAAAACCGCAAACAAATGCTGCACTACCCAAATGCACTATATAGAAAGTATATTATTGGTATATAACACCCCTACTTCAATCACTTTTTTTGGGAGGCAACTGGTATATCACACCAGTTGAAATTATTTCTTCCAATAGTGTTTGTCACTCTGTAGTTGCGGTAACGCAGCAAATCCACAAACAAATGCTGCACTACCCAAATGCACTAAATAGAAAGTATATAACTGATATATAACACCCCTGTTTAAATCACTTTTTTTTGGGGGGGGGGGGGGGGACTGATATATCACACCAGTTGAAATCATTTGTTCCAATAGCGTTTGTCACTCTGTGTAGCTGCGGTAACGCAGCAGAACCGCAAGCAAATGCTGCACTACACAAATGTACTGTATAGAAAGTATATTATTGGTATATAACACCCCTGCCTCAATCATTTTTTGGGGGGGGGCAACTGGTATATCACACCAGTAGAAATTATTTGTTCCAATAGCGTTTGTCACTCTGTGTAGCTGCAGTATCGCAGAAGAACTGTACACAACTGCTGCACAATGCAAATGCACTATAATATACTTTCTATGTTAGAAAGTATATTATAAGTATCTCACACCCCTCAGTAAGTCACACCTATCAATAGTACACCTATACCAGTCATTAAAAGGACTTTTGTGGCCCTATTAGCTAGCGTTTTGTGTCCCTAACAGTCTGTCCCTGCTACACACAGCAACCTCTCCCTACACTGGCAAAAGACTGAGTGTAAAATGGCGGCCAGATCGTGTTTATTTATAAAGTAGGGGGCATGTCCATGTGCTGAAACGTCTCAATTGGCTGTCCTGTACCACCTGATGGATGTGTTATGGGTCAAAGTTCTTCACAATGTAAAAAAAATTGGCGCCGAAGGAAAACATCGCCATATGTTCGCCCATACGGCGAACCGCGAACGAGCAAAGTTCGCCGAAAAATGACTGCCGTTATCGACCGCAAGGTTATCTCTAGTTATATGTTCTGAAGCCTTTTTCGGCGCGTATTAGTGGCAAAAAAAACGTTTTATTTGCCATTGTGGGGTGCAGTTTTATGTTCTAAAGCCTTTTTTGCCGTGTATAATTTGGAAAAAAAGGGCTTATTAGCCGTTGTGTGATAAAGTGACAACATTTCAGCCCTTTGTGGCATGTATTAGTGGCAAAAAAAGTATTATTTGGCGTTCAGTGGTGCCGTTATATGTTCTAAAGCCTTTTTTGGCGTATATTAGTGGAAAATAATGGCTTTCTAGCCATTGTGTGGTGAAGTGAGGAAATTACAGCACTTTTTGGCATGTATTAGTGGCAAAAATAAAGTATTATTTGCTATTCAACGGTGCAGTTATATGTTCTAAAGCCTATTTTTACGTGTATTAGTGGCAAAAAAAAAAATTATTTGCCTTTCAGCGGTGCAGTTATACGTTATGTTCTAAAGATTTTTTTGCCGTGTATTAGTGGGGGGGGGGGGCATATTAGCCGTTGTGTGGTGAAGTGATAAAATTACACCCCTTTTTTGGGGTGTATTGGTTTAAAAAAAAGTATTATTTGCCATTCAGTGGTGCAGTTATATGTTCTAAAGCTTTTTTAGTCGTTCAGTGGTGCAGTTATATGTTCTAAAGCTATGTTCTTGGTGTGAATTAGTGGGGAAATAAGGGCTTATTAGCCGTTGTGTGGTGAAGTGAGAAAATTACAGCTTTTTTGGCGTGTATTAGTGGCAATTTTTTTTTATTATTTGCTGTTCAGTGGTGCAGTTATATATTCTAAAGCCTTTTTTGGCGAGTATTAGTCGAAAAAAAAAGGGCTTATTAGCCGTTGTGTGGTGAAGTGAGAAAAAATACAGCCCTTTTTGTTGTGTCATAGTCACACAAAAAAAATATTATTTGCCATTCAGCTGTGCAGTTATATGTTATAAAGCCTTTTTTGGTGTGTATTAGTGGGAAAAAAAAAGGGCTTATTAGCCGTTGTGTGGTAAAAAGAGAAAATTACAGCTTTTTTTGTCGTGTATTACTGGCAAAAAAAAGCATTATTCGCAGTTCAGCGGTGCAGTTATATGTTCTAAAGCCTTTTTTGGTGTGTATTAGTGGGAAAAAAGGGCTTATTAGCCGTTGTGTGGTGAGGTGAGAAAATTACAGCCCTTTTTGGCGTGTATTAGTGGCAAAAAAAAGTATTATTTGCCGTTGTGTGGTGAAGTGACAAAATTACAGCCTTTTTTGGGGTGTATTAATTTCCTTATTTGATCTAACAGTATGACAGACAGAGAAGTGACAGGCCCTGCACAGGGGAGGGGCAGAGACCTAACTGTTTCTAGCACAGGTCGCAGCAGAGTAAGGGGGCGTGGCAGCAGGGGTCACTGCCAGAGTCCTGAGCTCCCAGTGTCAGCTAGTGGTCGTGCATTGACCAGAAACCCAGCAGTTCTTAAATGGTTGATTCGGTCATGCACTTCATCCCAAGTGACATTAGACATCCCCAGCCAAGAGTCGGTGGGTTTGCCAGACACAACCCTGTGCCCTCACCTGTCCTCAACCTGCCTCTGTCCTTTTCTGTTCCCTCAGCAGGAGAAGTATTATATGCTGTGGGCTCTGCTCCACTATACAGCAAGGACATGCTACTAGAGGACAGTAAGCAGCTACTGCCCATAAATATCTGGAAGAGAAATCCGTTGCTTCCTCTGGGTAAGCGGGCAAGTAGTGATGAGAAGAGTGGTGTGGGAGCTGTTGTTGCGAGTGGTCAGGCTCCTGTCTCAGAGACCGTTGAGGAGGATATCAGTGACTTGCAGACAGTACTCGATGATGATGTAGCCGATCGCATTTGGGAGCCATGTGATGAAGGAGCTTCATCATCATCGGGAGAAGAGGGTGGCAGCTTGCGTGTGAGGCAGCAAGTCAGTATTGTGGCCGTGAGTCAGCAGGGTGGCAACAGTGGGCAGTTGGGAGACAAACGTGCCCGGGGTAGACCCCCCTCTTCCCAGGAGCCTACCTGCCCGGAAAGTAGTGGTGCAGGGGTTCACGAGGCAGCGGCGGTAGAAGCCAGTCAGTGTGGAGTGGTGGGGGTAAAATCACCTACTCGGCAGTGTGGCAGTTTTTTGTTAAGCCACAGGAGGAGGAGAACATGGCCATTTGCCAAATCTGTGGGCAGAAGGTGAAGCGTGGCCAGGGTGCTAATGTTGACACCACAGCCCTGCGTCAACATATGCCGCATCACCATAAAATGGCTTGGAATAACCGTGGCTCCATTGTGGTGGTCCAGCCTTTCTCAGCAATCTCTGCATCACCCAGTGGCATGCACGCAATTTCAGGCAGTCAATGCTCCACCAACTCAGCTGAAGGGAGCTGTCTGTCTTTCCCATCATCTTCATCCCCCTTGTTCTCTGGGAAGTGGCCTGAAATCAGTGATGAGCATTACTCCAGTCTCATGAGAATCTTGATGAGCTAACTTAGACAGTTATGCTCTGATTTGGTAATTGCTGTACACTGAATTACATACCAACCACTTTCCCCGTCCCCTTATAGGGAGAAGAAGAGAGCTCAGGATTTTTTAATACAACACAGTTAAGGGTAAGTGTAACAAACTCCTAAGAGACCTATCTGACTACAAAGAAAATAAATTTAGAACCTGGGAACGTATGCGGCCCGATCCCAACAGTCTTCCTGAACTATTGAGAGACCGCAACACTAAGACTTATGGACCCCATACTTATGCTGAGATTGTGAATATACCACAAAGGGATTTAACCTTCCATAATAGCAAAATCTGCAATAAGATTGTAAGCCTCAACAACATTCAACCCTCAACTTCCTCCCACTCTAGTCCATTCCAACAAGACCCTCGGATTGTTAAAGATGATCACCTCAAACACCAAACCCGATCCTGTATTACCATTCCATATTCTACAACAGTACAGTTCTTTGCGGATGACCTTTCTACGCCAGTCCCTACCTTGGTCCCCGCTTCAAGGACAACAATATTAGGAACATCTAATATAGATATCAATGCAGTATCACTCTAGTTGCCAATACCGTACCGAATAATGAGATACAAATCAAGGAACACATCACTACCTACAACTCCACCAATACACAATCTGTCCTGTCCCCAAATTTGGACATCCCCAATACCGAACCAGGTGACATTCCCACTAAATCACCTGCCAACATACCTTCCATTCTGTCTCCCAATATTGACCCACTTCTCACCGAATCAGATGATATTGATATCAATGTCTCCACTTACTCAACATCCTTTACCGGTTCAGATCATTAGCTCTTCCATCTAATCTGACAGAGGATTCTTTTTTAGACCGCATCTCTCCCACATTGCGGACACCCAATCCCACTCCACCATCCAGAAAGATTCTTACCAGCATTTTATCCCTCAGCCCCCTTATCAAGCCATTAGAAACACCTCACCTCAGCACTCAGTAAAAATTACTCATTTTTACACCCGGTATCGAGCATCAAGAAAAAACGATCAAGCGTAGATTTAGAGGATGCAGAGGAGGCCGAAATAAACGCATCCCTAATCAAAAGACAAAAACCCCAAAAATCAGAATACTAATAGACTCTTCTCACATAATGAAAAAGAGAAAGGCATTTTCAATTTGTCAAAATACTCTCTCACACCTAATGAAATTGAACTTTTAGGTAAGGGATTGTCTTTCTGCCCTACAAATGGACCAGACTCCTTTGAACTGTTTGTTGACTTGAACCAATTCCTTAGAAAACTCACTTTACACAGACAGTTTGCTATAAAAAAACAAATCCTCCCCGACTACATTATAGACTCCATTCCCCCCACACCCTCTACTTCATCTATAGGAAGCACTTTACATAATCCCCTCCCAGTCAATGAGATGATCCCCTCCAACATCAAACCCAAATCTACATTTTATCGTCTCGAGAGTAGAGGTCCTCACATTGAAACTTTCTATAATATGGTCATGGCTGACCTGAAAGAAACCCTCTTCAGTACATCTATCACAATACCTGAAAATAACCTCAACTCTTCACTTACTTCACCCCTGAGAACTCTTACCAGAAATAAGGACAGTTATAAAAAGCGCAAATAGTTGTTATGGACACCAGCTTCTATGTCTCCGAATCCCTTCGTATTCTGTCAGACCAGGAATATTAGAAACTCCTTACATGTGACCCCACTCAGGAATATAAGAAAGAATTATACCAACTTATAGTTGAGGGTTACAGTACAGGAATTATCGACAAGAAAATGAGAACATACCTTAAGATACCTCACCTATCCACAGCCAGATTCTATTCCCTACCAAAAATCCACAAGTCACTCATGAACGCTCCCAGCAGGCCAATCATTTCAGGTATAGGTTCCCTTACTACAAATCTTTCTGAATATGTTGATGGCATAGTACAAAATTACATTGTAAAACTACCATCTTATCTTAAAGACACCTCCCATCTCTTAAATATCCTAGAAACGTTTCAGTGGGAAGATACCTACAATTGGATAGCCCTTGATGTATCTTCCCTTCATAGTAATATTCTCCATTCTTTGTGCCTGAATGCTAGAGAAAATACCCTAGCCTCTAATACTGATATGCCTAAAATACCAGGTTCTTTTATTTTACAATCCATCAGTTTCATCCTTAATCATAACTACTTTTCTTTCCCAGACCAAAGTTACTGCCAAGAAAAAGGGACTGCAATGGGGACAAAATTTACCCCAGCATATGCAAGCCTTTTTATGGATTTTTTTTGAAGAAAAAATGGGCCTTCTAGAACATTCCAAGATTATACTCTACAAACGATACATTGATGACATCATACTAGTGTGGGATGGCAATCATGAGGATCTCTTAACTTTTGTTAAGGGTCTGAATGAAAACAGTTGTAATTTGTCCTTTACCCTGGAACATAACCCAAAAGATGCAATCTTCCTAAACCTCCATCAGAGCATAGTGGACAACCAAACAACAACTAAAACACACTTCAAATGAGTAGCTACAAATAGCTGCCACCATCATCGGTGGAAAAGTAACATCCTCTATAGCTAAATGAGGAGGATGACAAGAAACTGCTTTGATGATAATACTTTAAAAGAACAGCTAAATATGGTTAGTGAAAGATTTTAAGATAAAGGATACCCCAAGAGTATCCTTACTTGTAAACCATACATGTAAATCAGAGTGTTTACAAAAGAAGAAAGAGACACCACCCAACCCGAAACATTTCCCACTTAGTATGATTACACAATATAATGTCCAGCATGCAGCTATTAGAAAAACTCTAATAAAACATTGGACCCTATTTTAGGGAAGAATACTATAAAAATCCCCAGTCTGATCTTTCATAGAGCTAGGACATAAAAAGAGATCCTAGCACCCTCTTGTCCCAAAATAGAAAAGCCTAATGACAATCGATTATCCCTAAAAACAACTATCACTCACCAGGAAATAGGATCCTATAGGTGCAAGAAAACAAGGCATGCGCCATAATCGTAGACAACAATAAAGAAATAACCCTTAACACTCTCAAAGATCCCATCCCTCTACGACATAATATGAACTGTGGTACCCCTAATGTGATATATTTGTTGCAGTGTTCCTGCAATATGTATTACGTGGGTCATACCACCCAAACACTACGCAAACATATGAATGAGCATAGGTCTAATATACACTGAAAGGCCACCACTCACAGCGTTTCCCGTCATTTTTCCATCCATCATCAGGGGGACCCTGATTCTCTTAGAGTAACCCCCCTGGAATGGGTGCTACATTCATACCAAACACTCTGTCGCAAAGAGATGTATTGGATCTACAGACTTAATACCTTGGTTCTTTTTGGGTTGAACAAGTCATTGGAATATGTAAACTATTAAATACTAATACTAGTAAACTATAATACTAAATATTAAGAACCATATATATATATTATTTGACCATGGATAGCATCCACACTGCGCTTATGACCCTATCTATTTGCATAAGCTACTAAAGATTTTATGGTAGTTTTTATGTATTATTAGACGCACAATATTTTGTAATCTAACAAACTTAGATAAGAATCAAACATTTGGTATGACCATGGACAGTACCTTTACGTCTCTATAATCCTATAAGTCTGTATGTCTGTGAAGGTTCTCATTTATCCAGGTCATGGTATATATCTGTAAAGAATAAATCAAGGCAACTGGACGTACTGTAGATTTCTTGAAAACGTTTCACTCGTTCTTCCAATGAGCTTTCTCAATTCTGAGTGACTGTACAAAAATTCTGGGAAGAAATATGAAACTGAATCCACATCTGGTAATTATACCCAGCATTGGGTCAAAGGTGTTGATTCCATTATCCTAATTAGAGTCAGTAGGTGATAAAGACTTCCCAGAAAAAGGTGTCAAGACAGCATTGTATGTGGCAGACAATAGATGTCTAACTCCCCCCCCCCACCTCTATTCAAGCTTGGCTTCTCAATTTTTACGTAGATGGCCTCCTTCACGCCTCGTTTGTTCCAATCGGCCTCCTTATCCAAAACACGTACTTGACTGTCTTCAAACAAAACAACAACTACATCAGCGTATGGCTCAGCATAGAAGAAACTTCTGGTCAAGATTCAGCTGTGTACTTACATCTAAAAGGAACAGGTCACACCTTTGAAGACAGTCAAGTACGTGTTTTGGATAAGGAGGCCGATTGGTACAAACGAGGCGTGAAGGAGGCCATTTGCTGGTGACACTGTTGGGGATTTATTCAAAATTGAAGGTATACTGAACCAGCATGGCTACCACAGCATCTTGCAGCGGCATGCTATTCCATCCGGTTTGCGTTTAGTTGGACCATCATTTATTTTTCAACAGGACAATGACCCCAAACACACCTCCAGGCTGTGTAAGGGCTATTTGACCATGAAGGAGAGAGTGATGGGGTGCTGCGCCAGATGACCTGGCCTCCACAGTCACCGGACCTTAACCCAATCGAGATGGTTTGGGGTGAGCTGGACCGCAGAGTGAAGGCAAAAGGGCCAACAAGTGCTAAGCATCTCTGGGAACTCCTTCAAGACTGTTGTACGACCATTTCAGGTGACTACCTCTTGAAGCTCATCAAGAGAATGCCAAGAGTGTGCAAAGCAGTAATCAAAGCAAAAGGTGGCTACTTTGAAGAACCTAGAATATGACATATTTTCAGTTGTTTCACACTTTTTTGTTATGTATATAATTCCACATGTGTTAATTCATAGTGTTGATGCCTTCAGTGTGAATCTACAATTTTCATAGTCATGAAAATAAAGAAAACTCTTTGAATGAGAAGGTGTGTCCAAACTTTTTGTCTGTACTGTATATACTGTATATATATATTTCTTTCGCACACATGCCCACATATGCGTCTACATACACTGTGTTTATGCTCTTTTATATGTATACATATGCCCTCTCGATAGCGTATTCTATAATATGTACAGTGTCTTCTGGGGGATATGTACCCCTTAACATATGTATTTTGTCCCATATTTTAACTTGTTTTTATTTTTACTTCATTTTATATTATTTTTATTATGTAATCTTAGTGCATTGCTGGTCCAAGCTTAAAAGGCTTCTGTCAGCCCACTAAACATTTTTTTTTGTTTTTGTTTACTAATAATCCCTATACTGCGAGCTCTGGATACATAAGTTAAATAATCATTTTAGTTCAGTAGAATTTGACAAAAAGCTATTTTTAAAATATGCAAATTACCTTGCTACCAGCAAGTAGGGGGGCTACTTGCTGGTAGCAGCCGCATCCTCCGATCCTAATGACGCCCCCTCCGCATTGTGATTGACAGGGCCAGGGAAGGGCCGCCCTACTTGCTGGTAGCAAGGTAATTTGCATATTTAAAAAATTGCTTTTTATCAAATTCTACTGAACCAAAATGATTATTTAACTTGTATGTATGCAGAGCTCGCAGTATAGGGATTATTAGTAAACAAAAAAAAAAAAAAAAAACGGTTTAGTGGGCTGACAGAAGCCCTTTAATGATATTGTGCCCCTATTGATTTATTTATTTATTCATTTATATCTACATATGGCCTTTTCTTAGTGCATATTTGTTTTAAGTTTAACGATATTGTGTCCCCATATATATATTCATTCATGCGTATTCATAGATTGGTGTTCATTTCTGTACTGGAGCTGATTAGCTGTGGATTAGCTCCGTGACATCGCAAGATTCTGTAGTGAAGCACATCTTGTGCTCCACCTGCTACATCACTCTGAGCGGCTTCCGGCTCCTCCTACACGTCCAGCCGCTGTGGAACGCAGTGGTGTGTTCCTTGGCCAGGCGGATGTGACGTCGGGACACTTCAGGTTCTGGCTTAGGAGGCGCGCACGCCCATCTGGTAGCATGTTCGTCCCGTTCTCTCCCCCATTTATGGAGGGTATATATTTCTATTAGCATTATATCTGTTTCCTTTACACTTGCTCATGGGGAAGGGGAATACTGGACCCCGAAACGCGCTGAGCCCTGCTTGTTTTAATAAAGTGATTGATCTGAGGCCTGAAGTGTGCTGCCATCCATCACTGACATCCTACATGCAATCCTGGCCAGGGGGGTTCTACGTCATAGGTGCTATGTGCTTATCCTGATCACTACCCCCCAGCAAAGTGAGTGCACTAGAGTTTGTTCTATATTTTAAAAACCTTATTACTAACTCTTGTGAGCAGTCTATATTTCTAATACATTTATTATATTATTCGGCCCTACACATTACCAGGAACTTGGCGCTCAGAAAACAACCCCCCCCCCCCCTTTTTGTGTCTAGAAGTGATTTGGTGCACTGTTTATATTCCCCAAACATACACCATTTCTTCTGCACACTTCTGTAACCATTTTTTCCCATCATCTACAGGCCCTGTTGCTCCTGCTACTATCCCTGGTACTCCTTATCAGTCATTCTGACAGCAGTCGACCACAGAAGCGATTTCCAAGAGTAAATGTGGTACCTGCCCAGCCAAACCAGCAACTTGGCCAGGTGTGCCCGCTTCCGCCTCCAAGTTCTCACACCGCTGGTCCTGCAACAATGTCCGCCTCTGATTCCTCCACCATGTCCTCAGCCTCCACTGCATGGACAATTCACAGTGCTGTGTAAGTAACTGGCTCAATGATAGAAAACAGAAGGTGGTTATTAACGGTACACACTCAGATTGGGTCACTGTCACTAGTGGGGTACCTCAGGGGTCAGTATTGGGCCCTATTCTCTTCAATATATTTATTAATGATCTTGTAGAGGGCTTGCACAGTAAAGTATCAATTTTCACAGATGACACTAAACTGTGTAAAGTAATTAACACTGAAGAAGACAGTATACTACTACAAAGGGATCTGGATAGATTGGAGGCTTGGGCAGATAAGTGGCAGATGAGGTTTAGCACTGACAAATGTAAAGTTATGCACATGGGAAGGAATAATGCAAGTCACCCGTACATACTAAATGGTAAAACACTGGGTAACACTGACATGGAAAAGGATCTAGGAATTTTAATAAATAGCAAACTAAGCTGCAAAAACCAGTGTCAGGCAGCTGCTGCCAAGGCCAATAAGATAATGGGTTGCATCAAAAGGGGCATAGATGCCCGCGATAAGAACATAGTCCTACCACTTTACAAATCGCTAGTCAGACCACACATGGAGTACTGTGTACAGTTCTGGGCTCCTGTAAACAAGGTAGGCATAGCAGAGCTGGAGAGGGTCCAGAGGAGGGCAACTAAAGTAATAACTGGAATGGGGCAACTGCAGTACCCTGAAAGATTATCAAAATTAGGGTTATTAACTTTAGAAAAAAAACAACTGAGGGGAGATCTAATTACTATGTATAAATATATCAGGGGTCAGTACAGAGATCTCTCTCATCATCTATTTATCCCCAGGACTGTGATTGTGACGAGGGAACATCCTCTGCGTCTAGAGGAAAGAAGGTTTGTACACAAACATAGAAGAGGATTCCTTACGGTAAAAGCAGTGAGACTATGGAACTGTCTGCCTGAGGAGGTGGTGATGGTGAGTACAATAAAGGAATTCAAGAGGGGCCTGGATATATTTCTGGAGCGTAATAATATTACAGGCTATAACTATTAGAGAGGGGTCGTTGATCCAGGGAGTTATTCTGATTGCCTGATTGGAGTCGGGAAGGAATTTTTTATTCCCCTAAAGTGGGGAAAATTGGCTTCTACCTTACAGTTTTTTTTTTTTTTGCGTTCCTCTGGATCAACTTGCAGGATAACAGGCCGAACTGGATGGACAAATGTCTATTTTCGGCCTTATGTACTATGTTAATATGTTACTTACCTTCTTGTAAAAATTAAAAAAGGTATAAAGCTGCACCAATGCGTCAAGGATCATGATGTTCTGCTCACAGTCAGATAGAATCACCCCTTCTACATAAGTTAAAAATTACAAAGTAAAAACTGGGCACTCACTGACAATGGAGAAAAATTAAGAGCAATTTATTTAAACAATGAACAAATAAGGTAAGTAAAATAGAGTACAATAGGTAGCAGCAGTCCTGTATAATTCTTCAGAAGAGGGTCTCTAAAGTGCAAAATTGTTAGCAGCATACAACAAAATCGATAAATCGAATAATATTATATCGCATAAAATCGGTTGCTGTATGGAATAATCACAGACGGTGAACTGGTGGAGTTTCATGCTTTTCTTAACAAGATAGATCCTGATATAAAATTTACACTCATTTACTCTACCGAGCAGGTTCAGTTCCTGGACATGGTTAAGGTTCAGGGAGATGCATTAACCACTTCAGCCCCGCTAGATGAAACCCCCTTCATGACCAGAGCACTTTTTACACTTCGGCACTACACTACTTTCACCGTTTATCGCTCGGTCATGCAACTTACCATATAAATGAATTTTACCTCCTTTTCTTCTCACTAATGGAGCTTTCATTTGGTGGTATTTCATTGCTGCTGGCATTTTTACTTTTTTTGTTATTAATCAAAATGTAACGATTTTTTGCAAAAAAATGACATTTTTCACTTTCAGCTGTAAAATTTTGCAAAAAAAACGACATCCATATATACATTTTTCGCCAAATTTATTGTTCTACATGTCTTTGATAAAAAAAAAATGTTTGGGCAAAAAAAAAAAAATGGTTTGGGTAAAAGTTATAGCATTTACAAACTATGGTAGAAAAATGTGAATTTCCGCTTTTTGAAACAGCTCTGACTTTCTGAGCACCTGTCATGATTCCTGAGGTTCTACAATGCCCAAACAGTAGAAAACCCCCACAAATGACCCCATTTTGGAAAGTAGACACCCTAAGGTATTCGCTGATGGGCATAGTGAGTTCATAGAACTTTTTATTTTTTGTCACAAGTTAGCGGAAAATGATGATGATTTTATTTTTTTTATTTTTTCTTACAAAGTCTCATATTCCACTAACTTGCGACAAAAAATAAAAAATTCTAGGAACTCGCCATGCCCCTCACAGAATACCTTGGGGTGTCTTCTTTCCAAAATGGGGTCACTTGTGGGGTAGTTATACTGCCCTGGCAATTTAGGGGCCCAAATGTGTGAGAAGAACTTTGCAATCAAAATGTGTAAAAAATGACCGGTGAAATCCAAAAAGGTGCACTTTGGAATATGTGCCCCTTTGCCCACCTTGGCAGCAAAAAAGTGTGACACATCTGGTATCGCCATACTCAGGAGAAGTTGGGGAATGTGTTTTGGGGTGTCATTTTACATATACCCATGCTGGGTGAGAAAAATATCTTGGTCAAATGCCAACTTTGTATAAAAAAATGGGAAAAGTTGTCTTTTGCCAAGATATTTTTCTCACCCAGCATGAGTATATGTAAAATGACACCCCAAAACACATTCCCCAACTTCTCCTGAGTACGGCGATACCAGATGTGTCACACTTTTTTGCTGCCAAGGTGGGCAAAGGGGCACATATTCCAAAGTGCACCTTTCAGATTTTGCAGGCCATTTTTTACACATTTTGATTGCAAGGTACTTCTCACACATTTGGGCCCCTAAATTGCCAGGGCAGTATAACTACGACACAAGTGACCCCATTTTGGAAAGAAGACACCCCAAGGTATTCCGTGAGGGGCATGGCGAGTTCCTAGAATTTTTTATTTTTTGTCACAAGTTAGCGGAAAATGATGATTTTTTTTTTCTCTTTTTTCCTTACAAAGTCTCATATTCCACTAACTTGCGACAAAAAATAAAAAATTCTAGGAACTCGCCATGCCCCTCACGGAATACCTTGGGGTGTCTTCTTTCCAAAATGGGGTCACTTGTGGCGTAGTTATACTGCCCTGGCAATTTAGGGGCCCATATGTGTGAGAAGTACTTTGCAATCAAAATGTGTAAAAAATGACCGGTGAAATCCGAAAGGTGCACTTTGGAATATGTGCCCCTTTGCCCACCTTGGCATCAAAAAAGTGTCACACATCTGGTATCGCCGTACTCAGGAGAAGTTGGGGAATGTGTTTTGGGGTGTCATTTTACATATACCCATGCTGGGTGAGAGAAATATCTTGGCAAAAGACAACTTTTCCCATTTTTTTATACAAAGTTGGCATTTGACCAAGATATTTTTCTCACCCAGCATGGGTATATGTAAAATGACACCACAAAACACATTCCCCAACTTCTCCTGAGTACGGCGATACCACATGTGTGACACTTTTTTGCAGCCTAGATGCGCAAAGGGGCCCAAATTCCTTTTAGGAGGGCATTTTTAGACATTTGGATCCCAGACTTCTTCTCACACTTTCGGGCCCCTAAAAAGCCAGGGCAGTATAAATACCCCACATGTGACCCCACTTTGGAAAGAAGACACCCCAAGGTATTCAATGAGGGGCATGGCGAGTTCCTCGAATTTTTTTTTTTTTGCATAAGTTAGCGGATATTGATTTTTTTTTGTTTTTTTCTCACAAAGTCTTACTTTCCGCTAACTTAGGACAAAAATTTCAATCTTTCATGGACTCAATATGCCCCTCACGGAATACCTTGGGGTGTCTTCTTTCCGAAATGGGGTCACATGTGGGGTATTTATACTGCCCTGGCTTTTTAGGGGCCCTAAAGCGTGAGAAGAAGTCTGGAATATAAATGTCTAAAAATGTTTACGCATTTGGATTCCGTGAGGGGTATGGTGCGTCCATGTGAGATTTTATTTTTTGACACAAGTTAGTGGAATATGAGACTTTGTAAGAAAAAACAAAAACAAAGAAAAAATTTCCCCTAACTTGTGCCAAAAAAAATGTCTGAATGGAGCCTTACAGGGGGGTTATCAATGACAGGGGGTGATCAGGGTGATCACCCCCCTGTCACTGATCACCCCCCCTGTAAGGCTCCATTCAGACATCTGCATGATTTTTACGGATCCATGGATACATGGATCGGATCCACAAAACACATGCGGACGTCTGAATGGAGCCTTACAGGGGGGTTATCAATGACAGGGGGTGATCAGGGTGATCAGGGTGATCACCCCCCTGTCACTGATCACCCCCCCTGTAAGGCTCCATTCAGACATCCGCATGATTTTTTACGGATCCATGGATACATGGATCGGATCCACAAAACACCTGCGGACGTCTGAATGGAGCCTTACAGGGGGGTTATCAATGACAGGGGGTGATCAGGGAGTGTATATGGGTGATCACCCGCCTGTCATTGATCACTCCCTGTAAGGCTCCATTCAGACGTCCGCATGTGTTTTGCGGATCCGATCCATGTATCCATGGATCCGTAAAAATCATGCGGACGTCTGAATGGAGCCTTACAGGGGGGTGAT
This sequence comes from Bufo gargarizans, assembly GCF_014858855.1. NCBI lineage: Eukaryota > Metazoa > Chordata > Amphibia > Anura > Bufonidae > Bufo > Bufo gargarizans. Next base: position 113,734,338 of record NC_058084.1, on the reverse strand, counting down.
CAATGACAGGGGGGTGATCAATGACAGGGGGTGATCAGGGAGTGTATATGGGTGATCACCCGCCTGTCATTGATCACCCCCCTGTAAGGCTCCATTCAGACGTCCGTATGCTTTTTGCGGATCCGATCCATGTATCCGTGGATCCGTAAAAATCATACGGACGTCTGAACGGAGCCTGACAGGGGGGTGATCAATGACAGGGGGGTGATCAGGGAGTTTATATGGGGTGATCATGGGTGATTAGGGGTTTATAAGGGGTTAATAAGTGACGGGGGGGGTGTAGTGTAGTGTGGTGTTTGGTGCGACTGTACTGACCTACCTGAGTCCTCTGGTGGTCGATCCTAACAAAAGGGACCACCAGAGGACCAGGTAGGAGGTATATTAGACGCTGTTATGAAAACAGCGTCTAATATACCTGCTAGGGGTTAAAAAATTCGGATCTCCAGCCTGCCAGCGAGCGATCGCCGCTGGCAGGCTGGAGATCCACTCGCTTACCTTCCGTTCCTGTGAGCGCGCACCTGTGTGCGCGCGTTCACAGGAAATCTCGCGTCTCGCGAGATGACGCGTATATGCGTCCAGGAGGAGTAAAGCAACCACCTCCCGGACGCATATATGCGTACCGCGGTCGGGAGGTGGTTAATAACCGATCTATATACTAAACCCACGGATTGCAACAAACTTGTACATTATGAGAGTTGTCATCCGTGCTCCATGATGAAGTTCCTTTCCCAGAGTCAGTTTCTCCAGGGGCAACGGATTGTCAGAGACACAGTTTTGCGCACCCAGAGATTGCAGGAGATGTCAAACAAATTTGCCCAGAGAAGGTACCCAAAACGGTTGATCTAGGGACATCTCGACAAATTGGCTTCAGATGTCCCTGGGCCAACTAAACGAGTGTCACCACCAAGGGTTCCCTTTATCTCCACCTTTACTAAAGGTAGCTATAAGATAGCTGAGGCAATTAAGAAACATTGGCCTATTCTGAAGAGTAATTTGCGTCAAATAAAATAATTTCATGTTCCTCCTCTCATGTCATACAGAAGGTCCCCTAATCTGCGTGATAAGCTTGTGAAAGCGGATGTAGGGAGCAAGGTATTTAGCCAGAGGTATACTGGCACTAAAAGAAGTGGGTGTTTCCCTTGCCTGTGCTGTGTGAACTGTAGTTATATGCTGAAAGGTGACAAGTTCTCCCATCCTACTATGAACACGCAGTATGAGATTCGTCATTATTTTACTTGTGATAGTACTTTTGTTATTTATCTGATTCAGTGTCCGTGCGGCCTCCTGTATGTAGAAGAGACCACTTAAGATCTAAAAACGCGTCTCAATCAACACAGGTACACGATTCGTCAAAAAAGGAAGGATCTTCCTGTGTCCAAACACTTTGCAGAAGCTGGACACAGAGAAAAAGATCTCAAGTTTAGAATCATAGACCACATTCCCCCTCTAAAGAGAGGTGGTAATAGAGAAGTGGCACTCAAAAGCCGTGAATTGGTATGGATACACGTCTCTAAAATCTTATGGTCTGAACACAGAATTTAAATGAGATCTCTTAGATAGATAGATAGATAGATAGATAGATAGATAGATAGATGCTGCCCTCCCCATAATTGTGGTGTTTTCTTTGTATGTCCAGCCTGGATATAGGATAATGTAATAGTGTCAGTTATATATTTTCTACAAACTTTTTTCTTTTTGTATATAATTTTAGTAAATTGGAAGTCCTTTGCGTTATCAGTCCAGCGAAGCCAGAAGTGGTTCTCTGTTCCCACTGAACATGATATTCATCGTATTCGTTTGAGGAACTACAGGACATTAGTCGCCTCACCTTTTGTTAACGATTTTGTGTTTTTCTATCTGATATATCTTTGAGTCGTCCGCGGTTTAGGTGACTGTCTCTAGTCACACAGTGTTGGTGTAAATTTGCCATCTGGAGGGGGACACAGATGGGCCCACTTTCCGGCTAACATAAAGGCAGGGGGCGAGGGGTTCATTGCAGTGGCCCTCGCCCTCGGCTGCAACAGTTGTAACAGTTTGTTTCACTATGTGATAGTGGGTGTCATGTCAACTGACCAGTTGAGTGGCACACCACATAAAAAAAATGTGTGTTGCGATGTCACCGTGGGGGATGCTGTTGCGACACCTATATCGCATGTAGCATTTACAATCTAGGACTCTTAATAGATTGGTTACTTATTGGATGGATTTCACTGATGCCCTGTTGTGACATATATATTTGTCTTTTTTTAGTTAGCTAGTAAACATGTCTGGTCACCATGGAGACCAAACACGCCCCTGTGGGGGATTGGCTGTGTGGGGTCACATGGTCCGCTCCTCTCCTCCTGACGCTATGGGTTACGGGATCTCCGTCATCACATCTCCGATCACGTGGACGTGGTATTGGAGGCGCACCGATCGGGTCTGAGAGTGTGGAGCGGGCTGTCAAGCTCCGCACCTGCGTGATGTGCACACAGGGACGCTGATTACACGTGGACACACTGAACCACCAATGGTAAGCTGGTTTTAGGTTTTGAAGATTATAAGATATAGTACAGCTGAGTCTATGTCAAATTGACTAAACTTTTTTTTAACTCTTCACAGCACCTTGCACTTGCGCATCAAGGCACGAGTTCACATATCAATGTTTTGATTTTGTGTCCTATACAATATGACTTTATCACAATTATGGGATTAAGTATCATGATTTGAATGTTTTTTTTTTTCATATGATATTTTGGCACTAGTTTTGTAAACTTTATTGTCTGCAGCAAATGTATGCATCATGTGATACATTTTCCACTTGTAATCATGGGTATATATATTCACGTGTGAAACTATTATTTTGCTTGACAAAGGCCTCATTGAGTGGGCTGAAACGTTGCCTGGGAATAAATTGGGTCACCACCTGTTTCGCCTAATGTCGGTGTGCTGCCTCGTTTTTTGGAATTATATCCATATATGGAGTCAGTGCTTGGGGAGACCCCAGTGTATTTAAATCTAATTTCTGAAAAGTTTCTGCTAGGATTTGAACTCCCAACATTGTACATTAGAGGCAAGGACCTTATCCACTCAGCTATAAAGCTAAATATAGCTCTATAGTGTAGTGGTTAACATACTTGTCTCCAATGTACAAGGTTGAAAGTTCAAATCCCGGCAGAAACATTTCAGAATTAGAGATTAAATGTATATACACTGTCTGTCCCAAAAAAAAAGTTGCAATGAAAAGGTCACACGTGCTAATATTTTGTTGGACCGCATTTAGCTTTGGTTACGGCATGCATCCGCTGTGGCATTGTTTCGATACCTTTCTGTAATGTCACAAGATTTATTTCCATCCAGTGTTGCATTCATTTTTCACCAAGATCTTGCATTGATGATGGTATATTCTCACTGCTGCGCAAAGCCTTCTACAGCACATCCCAAAGATTCTCAACGGGGTTAAGGTTTGGACTCTGTGGTGGCCAATCCATGTGTGAAAATGATGTCTCATGCTCCCTGAACCACTCTTTTTACAATTTGAGCCCAAATGAATCCTGGCATTGTCATCTTGGAATATGCCTGTGCCATCAGGGAAGAAAAAAATCCATTGATGAAATAACCTGGTCATTCAGTAGGTTCAGGTAGTCAGCTGACCTCATTCTTGGAGCACATACTGTTGCTGAACCTAGACCTTCCCAACTGCAGCAACCCCAGGTCATAGCACTGCCCCCACAGGCTTGTACAGTAGGCACTAGGCATGATGGGTGCATCACTTCATCTGCCTCTCTTCTTACCCTGAAGCGCCCATCACTCTGGAACTGGGTGAATCTTGACTCATCAGACCACATGACCTTCTTCCATTACTCCAGAGTCCAATCTTTATGCTCCCTAGCAAATTGAAGCCTTTTTTTTCTGGTTTGCCTTACTGATTAGTGGTTTTCTTATGGCTACACAGTTGTTCAGTCCCAATCTCTTGAGTTACCTTTGCATTTTGCATGTGGAAATGCTCTTACGTTCACTATTGAATATACACTGCGTGCAGAATTATTAGGCAAATTAGTATTTTGACCACATCATCCTCTTTATGCATGTTGTCTTACTCCAAGCTGTATAGGCTCGAAAGCCTACTACCAATTAAGCATATTAGGTGATGTGCATCTCTGTAATGAGAAGGGGTGTGGTCTAATGACATCAACACCCTATATCAGGTGTGCATAATTATTAGGCAACTTCCTTTCCTTTGGCAAAATGGGTCAAAAGAAGGACTTGACAGGCTCAGAAAAGTCAAAAATAGTGAGATATCTTGCAGAGGGATGCAGCACTCTTAAAATTGCAAAGCTTCTGAAGCGTGATCATCGAACAATCAAGCGTTTCATTCAAAATAGTCAACAGGGTCGCAAGAAGCGTGTGGAAAAACCAAGGCGCAAAATAACTGCCCATGAACTGAGAAAAGTCAAGCGTGCAGCTGCCAAGATGCCACTTGCCACCAGTTTGGCCATATTTCAGAGCTGCAACATCACTGGAGTGCCCAAAAGCACAAGGTGTGCAATACTCAGAGACATGGCCAAGGTAAGAAAGGCTGAAAGACGACCACCACTGAACAAGACACACAAGCTGAAACGTCAAGACTGGGCCAAGAAATATCTCAAGACTGATTTTTCTAAGGTTTTATGGACTGATGAAATGAGAGTGAGTCTTGATGGGCCAGATGGATGGGCCCGTGGCTGGATTGGTAAAGGGCAGAGAGCTCTAGTCCGACTCAGACGCCAGCAAGGTGGAGGTGGAGTACTGGTTTGGGCTGGTATCATCAAAGATGAGCTTGTGGGGCCTTTTCGGGTTGAGGATAGAGTCAAGCTCAACTCCCAGTCCTACTGCCAGTTTCTGGAAGACACCTTCTTCAAGCAGTGGTACAGGAAGAAGTCTGCATCCTTCAAGAAAAACATGATTTTCATGCAGGACAATGCTCCATCACACGCGTCCAAGTACTCCACAGTGTGGCTGGCAAGAAAGGGTATAAAAGAAGAAAATCTAATGACATGGCCTCCTTGTTCACCTGATCTGAACCCCATTGAGAACCTGTGGTCCATCATCAAATGTGAGATTTACAAGGAGGGAAAACAGTCCACCTCTCTGAACAGTGTCTGGGAGGCTGTGGTTGCTGCTGCACGCAATGTTGATGGTGAACAGATCAAAACACTGACAGAATCCATGGATGGCAGGCTTTGGAGTGTCCTTGCAAAGAAAGGTGGCTATATTGGTCACTGATTTGTTTTTGTTTTGTTTTTGAATGTCAGAAATGTATATTTGTGAATGTTGAGATGTTATATTGGTTTCACTGGTAAAAATAAATAATTGAAATGGGTATATATTTGTTTTTTGTTAAGTTGCCTAATAATTATGCACAGTAATAGTCACCTGCACACACAGATATCCCCCTAAAATAGCTAAAACTAAAAACAAACTAAAAACTACTTCCAAAAATATTCAGCTTTGATATTAATGAGTCTTTTGGGTTCATTGAGAACATGGTTGTTGTTCAATAATAAAATTAATCCTCAAAAATACAACTTGCCTAATAATTCTGCACTCCCTGTAGTGTATAACTGAAGTGAAGGACGGCTCACCTTCTGGCTCAAAAATGGCAAGGTGCACCATACTGGTGTCGTACCCTGATCACCGAAAGAAACAATTGCAATGTAGAAAGGGTGGGCACTCTTATAACTGGACCACAAAGTTGGCAAAACGACACAGATTTATTAATATTTTAGTGTTTTTTTCAGTGACCACTTTGTGAATCTGATATTGGAGCAAACGAACTTGAACGCCCAACAGTTCATTGCTCAACACTTGGGCTCCTTTTTGGCTAGGGCCGGTGGCTGGACTCTGGTCAGTGCAGCCGAGATGAGGATGTTTTGGGGCCTCATGCTGCACATGGGCCTAGTAAAAAAAAAAACTGTGTCAGGCATTACTGGAGTGGGGACGTCCTCTGCCAGACCCCACTTTACAGTACCGCCATGACACGTTCTCGTTTTGAGGCCATTCGGAAATGCCTGCATTATGCAGACAATGCAGCATGTCCCCCCTAAGGTGATCCTGCCTATGACCACCTGTACTCAGGGTACACTTACAAGTGTTGTGTGTACGAGGGGCGAGATTCCTGTATTGAACCCCAGAATGTCCCCCCACTCTGGGTGTTAGCGGAAAACTTGTGTGAGACCTTATGCACCCACTGCTAGATAAGGGTTACCACTTGTACGTGGATAACTTTTATACTAGTATCTGCCTTGTTCCAGTCCCTCATCGCCAGATCCACATCCGCTTGTGGGACCGTGTGGAAAAATTAACGCAGCCTCCCTACCCACCCCCTCCAGGTACCTATCCCCAGGGGTGAGACCGGTGCCCTTACCAGGCGAAACCTGTTGCTGGTCAACTAAAAGGACAAGTGGGATGTCCTTATACTGTCCACAATTCATGGTAACGGCATCACCCCTGTCCCTGTGTGAGGTACCGCGGCAACGGTCCTCAAGCCCGATTGTATTGTCGACTACAATTGGTATATGGGAGGTGTTGATCTCTCTCAAGTCCTCAAGCTATATAATGCCATGCGCAAAACCCGGGTATGGTACAAAAAAGTTGCAGTTTACTTGGTACATGTTGCCTTGTACAACTCTTTTGTGCTGTCCCGGAGCGCTGGCAACACAGGGAAATTCCTCCAGTTCTATGAGGCAGTCCTCAAGGCCCTGATCTTTTCTGACCGGGAAAGAGCAGGCGAGAGTACCTCAGGAACTGGAGGCACCCGAATCGTCCTTGGCCAACACTTTCCAGGTGTGGTCACCCACACTGGAAAGAAGGGACAGACCCAAAAAAGGTGCAGAGTGTCACAGAAAGGGGATACGGTAGGACACCCCCACTCAGTGTGACACGTGCCCCAATCATCCGGGCCTCTGCATTATTGGTTGCTTCAGGGAGTACCACACTTCTATGGGGTACTACATTTATTAAAAAATATTATTTTGTATAACTAAAATAAATAAATAAAAAGTAGACATACTAGGTATCGCTGCGTCCTTACGAATCTGCTCTATCAAAATACCTAATGACCTAACCCCTCAGATGAACACGGACAAAAAAAAAAAAAAAATGGTGCAAAAAAGGTATTTTTTGGTCACCCTACATCACAAAAAGTGTAATAGCAAGCGATCAAAAAGTCATATGCAATTTCTTGGCAAATTTTCCATTTTAATCCGTTTTTTTTCCAGTAACAAAGCAAGGTTAACGGCCAAACAAAACGTAATATTTATTACCCCGATTCTGCAGTTTACAGAAACACACCATTTGTCATCGTAAACTGCTGTATGACCAAACGGCAGGGCGCAGAAGGAAAGGAACGCCATATGGTTTCTGGAAGGCTGATTTTGATGGCCTTTTTTGGGCACCATGTCCCATTTGAAGAACCCCTGATGCACTCCTAGAGTAGAAACTCCATAAAAGTTACCCCATCTAAGAAATTACACCTCTCATGGTATTCAAAACTGATTTTAAAAAATGTATTAACCCTTTAGGTGTTCCACAACAGTTTATGGCAAATGGAGATGACATTTTGGAATTTCTATTTTTTGTAACCTTGCCTCACAAAAATGTAATATAGATAAACCAAAAATCATATGTACCCTAAAAATAGTCCCAACAGAACTGCCACCTTATCCCATAGTTTACAAAATGGGGTCACTTTTATGGAGTTTCTACTCTAGGGGTGCATCAGAGGGGCTTCAAATGGGGCATGGTGTAAATAAACCAGTCCAGCTAAATCTGCCTTCCAAAAGCCACATGGCACTCCTTTCCCTCTATGCAATACTGTGTGTCCGTACAGTAGTTTACAACCACATATGGGATGTTTCTGCAAACTACAGAATCATGGAAATAAATATTGAGTTTTTTTGGCTGTTAATCCTTGCTTTGTTACTGGAAAAAATGGATTAAAATGGAAAATTTGCCAAAAAATTGAAATTCTTAAATTTCATCTCCATTTGCCAATAACCCTTGTGGAACACCTAAAGGATTAATGACGTTTGTAAAATCAGTTTTAAATACCTTGAGGGGTGTAGTTTCTTAGATGCGTTCACTTTTATGGAGTTTCTACTCTTGGGGTGCGTCAGGGGGGCTTCAAATGGGACATGGTGTAAATAAACCAGTCCAGTAAAATCTGCCTTCCAAAAACCACATGGCACTCCTTTCCCTCTACACCCTACCGTGTGCCTGTACAGTAGTTTACAACCACATATGGGGTGTTTATGCAAACTACAGAATCAGGGCAATAAATATTGAGTTTTGTTTGGCTGTTAACCCTTGCTTTGTTACTGGAAAAAATGGATAAAAATAAAAAATTTGCCCCCCAAAAAAATCAATTCTGAAATGTTATCTCCATTTGCCAATAACTCTTGTGGAACACCTAAAGGGTTAACGATGTTTGTAAAATCAGTTTTGAATACCTCGAGGAGTGTAATTTCTAGATTAGGGTAATTTTGGGTGGTTTCTATTATGTAAGCCTCACAAAGTGACTTCAGAACTGAACTGGTTTGCTTCTAAACTTCTAAGCCTTGTAACATCCCCAAAAAATAAACATGAAGTAGATATATGGGGAATGTAAAGTAATAACAAATTTTTGGAGGTATTACTATGTAGAAAAATTGAAACTTAGAAATTTGCACATTTTTCCAAATTGTTGGTAAATCTGGTATTATTTTACAAATAAAAATGAATTTTTTGGACTCCAATTTACCAGTGTCATGAAGTGCAATATGTGACGAAAAAACAATCTCAGAATGGCCTGGATAAGTAAAACTGTTTTAAAGTTATTCACACATAAAGTAACAATGGTCAGATTTGCAAAAAATGGCCTGGTCCTTAAGGTGAAAATGAGCCTGTCCATAAGGGGACTGATTACGATCATTCAGGATTTTTTTCCCGCCACATTTCTTCCTCAAATACGATGGCTCCCCACTATCCTTCCAGTTTTTAATAATGCATTGGACAGTTCTTAACCCAATTTTAGTAGTTTCTGCAATCTCCTTAGATGTTTTCTCTGCTTGATGCATGCCAATAATTTGACCCTTCTCAAACAGACTAACATCTTTTCCACGACCACGAGACGTGTCTTTTGACATGGTTGTTTGAGAAGCAAATCATTGCACCAGTTGGGGTTAAATAACTTGTTGCCAGCTGAAAGATAATCGCTTATGAAGTAATTATCCAATAGGATGCTTATAACTATTTACTTACCGTATTTTTCGCCCTACAAGACGCACTTTTTCCCCAAAAAAATTGTGGGGGGAAAGGCAGTGCGTCTTATGTGGCGAATACTTGACTTTGTATACCGCCGACCGCTTGCTGCGCAGCGCGGTGGCGGGTGTATTAGTGGGCATGGATGAGGGAGGAGGGGCCGGCATCCAGGTCTGTAACTACAGCGGGCCCGGTGCAGTCACTGTATTCTGCTACACCGGGCCCGCTCACTGTAGGAATCCTAACTGCAGGCAATGCTAACAGTCTTTTATCCAGCCTGTACTTACGATACTAACTTTCCGGCAGGCAGCGGGCAGGAGGCTGAACTGGTGGGCGGGCGCTTACAACGTAACTCACTATGTCACACGCCGGCTCCGCCCACTTTATGAATGAAGAAGGTAGAGCCGGCGCGTGACATAGTGAGTTACGTTGTAAGCGCCCGCCCACCAGTTCAGCCTCCTGCCCGCTGCCTGCCGGAAAGTTAGTATCGTAAGTACAGGCTGGATAAAAGACTGTTAGCATTGCCTGCAGTTAGGATTCCTACAGTGAGCGGGCCCGGTGTAGCAGAATACAGTGACTGCACCGGGCCCACTGTAATTACAGAGCTGGATGCCGGCCCCTCATCCCTATTGGGGGTCATTCTATGGATGGCACTGTTATGGGGGTCTGTGGACACATAGCGTAAAATGCTATTTATGTGTCATCAACAGATCCCCAATAACAGTGCCATCCACAGTGCCCCCCATAACGTGCCATCCACAGTGCCCCCCATAACCGTGCCATCCACAGTGCCCCCTATAACCGTGCCATCCACAGTGCCCCCCATAACCGTGCCATCCACAGTGCCCCCCATAACCGTGCCATCCACAGTGCCCCCCATAACCGTGCCATCCACAGATCCCCATAACCGTGCCATCCACAGATCCCCATAACCGTGCCATCCACAGATCCCCCATAACCGTGCCATCCACAGACCCCCCATAACCGTGCCATCCACAGACCCCCCATAACAGTGCCATCCACAGACCCCTATAACAGTACCATCCACAGATCCCCATAACCGTGCCATCCACAGACCCCCATAACAATGCCATCCACCGACCCCCCATAACAGTGCCATCCCCAGATCCCACATAACACCATTAGGCACACCTTTTGGTTCAAATTTTTTTATTTTATTTTTTCCTCCTTAAAAACCTAGGTGCGTCTTATGGGCCAGTGCGTCTTATAGGGCGAAAAATACGGTAGTTAAATCCAGGTGGCGCAGTGTATTTTATATTAATAATTGTTTTTTATACAGTAATTGTAAAAAATGTATGGCAAAAAGTAAAGGCGTAATACAAAAAAAAAATATATATATATATATATATATATATATATATATATATATATATATATATATATATATATATTATAATAAATGGCAGCACCAACCTCAAAGTTCGAAAATCAGGTGCAAGCTCCAGTGGGAATAGCGTCCCAGGATAATACAAATGAAAAATAGAGCAGCACTCCAGTAAAGTAAAAAAATAAAGCTGTTTATTCACCACTGGGTGAATAAACAGCTTTCTTTTTTCACTTTACTGAAGTGCTGCTCTATTTTTCATTCATATATATATATTTATATACACACACAGGTCCTTCTAAAAAGATTAGCATATTGTGATAACGTTTATTATTTTCTGTAATGTACTGATAAACATTAGACTTTCATATATTTTAGATTCATTACACACCAACTGAAGTAGTTCAAGCCTCTTATTGTTTGAATATTGATGATTTTGGCATACAGCTCATGAAAACCCAAATTTCTTCTCTAAAAAAATTTGCATATTTCATCCGACCAATAAAAGAAAAGTGTTTTTAATACAAAAAAGGTCAACCTTCAAATAATTATGTTCAGTTATGCACTCAATACTTGGTCGGGAATCCTTTTGCAGAAATGACTGCTTCAATGCGGCGTGGCATGGAGGCAATCAGCCTGTGGCACTGCTGAGGTGTTATGGAGGCCCAGGATGCTTCGATAGCGGCCTTAAGCTCATCCAGAGTGTTGGGTCTTGCGTCTCACAACTTTCTCTTCCCAATATCCCACAGATTCTCTATGGGGTTCAGGTCAGGAGAGTTGGCAGGCCAATTGAGCATAGTAATACCATGGTCAGTAAACCATTTACCAGTGGTTTTGGCACTGTGAGCAGGTGCCAGGTCATGCTGAAAAATTAAATCTTCATCTCCATAAAGCTTTTCAGCAGATAGAAGCATGAAGTGCTCCAAATCTCCTGATAGCTAGCTGCATTGACCCTGCCCTTGATAAAACACAGTGGACCAACACCAGCAGCTGACATGGCACCCCAGACCATCACTGACTGTGGGTACTTGACACTGGACTTCAGGCCTTTTGGCATTTCCCTCTCCCCAGTCTTCCTCCAGACTCTGGCACCTTGATTTCCGAATGACATGCAACAGTCCAGTGCTGCTTCTCTGTAGCCCACGTCGGGCGCTTCTGCCGCTGTTTCTGGTTCAAAAGTGGCTTGACCTGGGGAATGCGGCACCTGTAGCCCATTTCCTGCACACGCCTGTACACAGTGGCTCTGGATGTTTCTACTCCAGACTCAGTCCACTGCTTCTGCAGGTCCCCCAAGGTCTGGAATCGGTCCTTCTCCACAATCTTCCTCAGGGTCCGGTCACCTCTTCTCGTTGTGCAGCGTTTTCTGCCACACTTTTTCCTTCCCACAGACTTCCCACTGAGGTGCCTTGATACAGCACTTTGTGAACAGCCTATTCGTTCCGAAATTTCTTTCTGTGTCTTACCCTCTTGCTTGAGGGTGTCAATGTTGGCCTTCTGGACAGCAGTCAGGTCGGCAGTCTTACCCATGATTGCGGTTTTGAGTAATGAACCAGGCTGGGAGTTTTTAAAAGCCTCAGGAATCTTTTGCAGGTGTTTAGAGTTAATTAGTTGATTCAGATGATTAGGTTATTAGCTTGTTTAGAGAACCTTTTCATGATATGCTAATTTTTTTAGATAGGAATTTTGGGTTTTCATGAGCTATATGCCAAAATCATCAATATTAAAACAATAAAAGTCTTGAACTACTTCAGTTTGTGTGTAATGAATCTAAAATATATGAAAGTCTAATGTTTATCAGTACATTACAGAAAATAATGAACTTTATCACAATATGCAAATTTTTTTAGAAGGACCTGTAAAAAAAAATAAAAAAAGGAAAAAGAAAAAGCAGTGGCAGCACCGTCCCTGATGCAAGCTGGTGGGTGCAGCAGCCCAACACGGATTAAGGCCAATCCAAAAATACAAAGTAGAAAGGATGGGCAGCACTCCAAATAGTAAAAAATACAAAAATCTTTATTTACCCCAGTGGGACATGCGACGTTTCGGCTCTAGACAGGAGCCTTCCTCAAGCAGTGTACAGAGACAAAATGCCAAGAATATATAGCAACATACTCATTCATTAAAATTGGCCAAACATGTGCAATTAATTCATAATGGTTGTTAATTAACAAAAAAACACGTGCAATTAATTGATGATAATATATAATAAATATCACAAAATACAAACAAGTGACAATGTAATTTATATTAAATATAACCCATATTGTATATTTTTTCCTAATGGTGTGCTCATAAACACATATAATAAAAGAAAAACCGCCATACAATATTAATTACAATAAAAATCGCAATAAATTTCATGTGGAAATAATAATCAATAGGTGTCAGGTGCTTACTAGGAGGCTTTGCAAGCGGAGGATGGATGAGGAGTAGGAGGGTGAATGGCTGCCATCCCAGATACATGCTTCTGATATATATTAATGCATAATATGTGGGAATCTACTACTGATGTTTTTTACATAATATATTTACATATATTATAATATATTATATATTCTAAATATATAATAATATATGTAAATATATTATGGCTAAAAACACATATATATATATATATATATATATATATATATATATATCTATATCTATATATATGTTTTTGAAGGGATTCAAACTCCAAACCTTGTACACTAGAGGCAAGGACATGAACCACTACACTATAGAGCTACATGTTAACTTGCACAGAAATATAAAGTAAGTCTTATGCTGAATAGGAATACTCCCTACTAGGGATGAGTGAACCCGAACTGTAAAGTTCGAGTTCGTACCAAACTTTAGGATTTTTAGACCCCGGACCCGAACCCGAACTTTTTAGTAAGAGTTCGGGTTCGGGTTCGAGTTCGGTGTTCAGTGATTTAATGGCGCTTTTTAAAAGGCTGCAGAGCAGTTAATTAACAAGCGTTTGACTCATGTGCCCTTAGAAGCCATCACAGCCATGCGTACGAATGGTATGGCTGTGATTGGCCAGTGCAGCATGTAACCCAGCCTCTATATAAACTGGAGTCACATAGCGCTGCACGTCACTCTGCTCTTACTAGTGTAGGGATAGGATGCTGCTGCTGTGAGGGAGAGATTAGGAAAGAATCTATCTATTATCAGAACTATTTGTTAACTCTGTGGTCTACAGCGAATTTTCTTGTGGGTGCAATGCAACATTTTTGTATGCTGCCCTGAGCCCCGTGACACAGAAAAATAAGTTTTATCTGTCTGTTAGTTAGGTGGGCGGCGGCAGCCATCTTGTGCAAGTTCAGTGCACCAGCACAGCATATGTGTAAGGGACAATAATTTAATCCTGTTCTTTTAGTTCAGTGGGCAACATATACCCATTCCTTAAGTGCACCTGCACTGCATATGTGCCAGGGGAGGAGAAAATAATATAGGGAATCCGTCTGTGAGTTTAGGGACCCAGGAGGTGACATATTCACTTTTTTTTTCCTGTAAAGTACAATCCATGTAAATCCATCTGTTAGATTCTGTGGGGACAAATTAATTTTTTTATGCTAAAAAGTACATTTGCACCCTGCACTGCATTTGTGATAGTGAAAGAAAATCTGTTAAATCTATCTTAAAATGTGGGTGAAAAAATCATATTTTTTTCCCCATAAAGTATCTTTGCGGCCTGCACTGCAAATCTGATGAAATAGAATCAGCAATTCCATCTCTTTCACTGTGGGTGAAAAAATATTATTATTTTTTGCCAGAAAGTACCTTTGCGGCCTGCACTGCAAATCTGATAGTGAAATAAAATCAGTAAATCCATCTGTTTTTGAGGTGAGCATGAGAGCGTCTGACGTGTGACGCTAGGGCTCCGCCCCCCCCCCCTTGCACGCTGGCCGCCCGAACTACCGCCTGAAACACCGGCATGCCGACCTGGCTGTGAGCTGCCCTGTGGAGCGACGGTGTCCTGGACTCCTGTGCCTGCTCCTGATGCGGATGCCCGGATCTTGACTTGACTCGAGTTTGCCTGCCGTTGCTGGGAGCCGCCGGGTGGTGAGTTGATGCGGTGTCTGGAGGAGGGATGAGGACCGCCAACGAAGTTGTCGGGGTGCTGTGAACCGGAGGCCACGATGTTTGGGGCTGTGAGCATGGACATCGGGAGATAAGAGATAAGACGGGGGACTCTATGGGCCTTGAGGAGGTGGCTTCCCCTCTCTTTTAGTGGATCGGGCTCAGTGTCCCCGCCGCTTAGCCTGCCAAGCCTGCCCCCTGCTGGTCAGATAATAACAAATAATATCTCTAGCAACCTTAGGAGAGGTGAAGATTGGAAAGAAAAAGAAAATAGGAGTGAATATTCTGGCTTGAGGGTTTTGTTGGAAAAAATAATAAACAATAAGTTTGAGAGGTTAAAAGAGAAGGAAAAGGGGGAGAGAAGCAGGACGGAGTGAAGACAGTCGGTTGATGGTGTATTATTGGGGACTGCAGCGGCTCTATTAACATTACTGTTGACACTCCCTGCCTGACCAGTATAACCCCTGGACTAATCCTCTAACCCTCTGAAGACATTTTTTTTTCCATAGGACTAAACCCTTCTAACACCTTAACACCTTACTCTTATTTTCTGGGTCTCCGACTCTGGGCCTAACGGTGGACAAATGTCTAATATTTAATTTGTGCATTATTGTTCGGCTCTATTGTTCAAAAGAAGCAGTGATAACTGGTTTGTGGACTTTGTGCCGTTGTTTCTATTATGTGTTTTGTTGCAGCCCGGATCTACGCCATCTTGTTTTTTTTTTCTGGAAAAGTGGACATAATTTTGCCTGTCTGTATTTGTTTGATTTAGTTTTTTTCCCCAACAATAGGAAGCAGTGATAACTTGTGTATGCGCTTTGTGCTGTTGTTTCCTCCCTTCCGTTAAGAGCTGTTTTTTTTTTTCTGTGTTTTGTACATGTGATATTGTTTTTTTTTTTTGTTGTTTTTTTGGGGGGGGATACTGGGAAGGACTTACTGAGAGACTGAGAGACAGGGAGTACAAAATGCCACCCATGAAGCAACCCGCCCCTGTGGGCGGTAGTAGCAGTAGGAGATCAATAACAGGTCCGGAAAGTGGGTCCAAACAACAGGGTTTAAATTAATTTTTAGCCCCGAGCTCACCAGGATTTAGAACTCCACAAAAACAAAATACTATAGACCCGGGTTCCCAAGTTCTGACCCATGATAATGAATTGACGGAGGGAGGAGGAGAGAGGCCGGCATCAGCGTCTTCTACACCCTCAGATGCGAGGATGATAAAGGACATACTCTGCACTGTCTCACGGATGGAGAATGCAATGGGTAGTATAGCAACGCAGATTGGGGCAGTGCAGATGGATGTCAGTATAATAAGGGATGATATGGAGAAAATTAGACAACGTTTATATGAGATGGAAAAAAGGGTCCCCGGGTTAGAACAGTCGCTTCAGAATTTAGAGAAGGAGGTCCTCTCTTTAAAAGAAAGGAATACTAAGATGGAGCAAAAACTAATAAGCCGAGAAGATAGATCAAGAAGATCCAATATAAGATGTGTGGGAATCCCAGAGTGGGTAGAAGGAGACAATTGTACTGACTATATGGAGAAATGGATAAGGGAAAATTGTAGGGTGGATACTCTCTCCCCCCTTTTTGGTGTCGAAAGAGCACATAGGGTCCCCATGAAAAAAAGGATTCCGGGGGAGCACCCCAGACAGATATTAGTTAAATGCCTATTGGTCAGGGACCGCGACGCAATATTATCTGATGCTAGAAATTCTGAAAAATATCAAATAGATGGTAAAAAGATAAGACTGTTTCCAGACTACTCTGCGCATACCAATGCCCATAGGAAAGAATACATTACAGTTAAAAAAAGATTGAGGAAAGCAGGTTTAAAATATAGCCTACTTTTCCCGGCAAAATTAAGGGTAGAGTACAAAGGCAGGATTGTTTTTTTCCAGGCGCTGGAGGAGGTTAGCGAGTGGGCGGACGAGGAGGGTCTTTGAGGCTGGGGGGGGAGGGTCAAAAGAGTCCATATGCTGAGATATGGAGTCGCCCCGACTGCTGTATAGTCGAAGGGGGGGCTATTTAGGGAGGGGTGGTATCTTGGGAGGGGTGGTATCTTCTGCTCCGCCTCTGCTAGATGCTTAGGATTCTTTCGTTGAATGTGAGGGGTTTACGTGAGAGAGTAAAGAGATATGCTACCCTTGAGTGGTTGAAGAGGGTTCTGCCAGCCATCATCTGCCTCCAAGAGACACATTTGGATAAAGAATCCCTAGGATGGTTGCAGAAGAGATGGATAATGGAGGGTTATCATTCAGTGTATACTACTTACTCTAGAGGGGTCTCAATTTTGATACACAATAAGATCAGATTTGAGTTTTTGGCAGTGGAGGTGGATGACTATGGCAGGTACCTCTTTTTATATTGCAATATAGAAGGTGTTAAAATGGTAATCGCAAATATATATATATCCCACCGCCATATAAAGCAGATGTCTTGTATAAATTGCATAGATTTATGCTGAATAGAAAAGAAGCTAAGATGGTTGCGATAGGTGACTATAATGCGGTAATGGACCCACTCAGGGATAGAACGTCTGGCAGAGGTGGAGGAGCAATAAAGGTGGATTTTTTTAAATTAGCCCAAGAGTTTAATTGGGTGGATGTCTGGCGTCTTCAAAACCCAGATGGAATCATGTACTCCTGCTACTCTAAAACACACCAAACTTGGTCAAGGATTGACATGGTTTTGGGAAATAAAAATTTAATATCCCAAAATGGGATTAAGATAAAGTATTTGCCTATGGCCCTATCAGACCACAGTGCAGTAGTAATCAAATTAAATTTGATTAAAAAAAATACCTTGCCACCATTTAAATTTAACTCCCAGTGGTTAACAATGATTACAGATAAAGAGAACATAATTGAAGAACTAAAAAATTTTTTTTTAGAGAATAATGGCACTGCTAGTAGATTAATTGTATGGGATACTGCTAAGGCATATCTGAGAGGATTGCTTTTTAAAAAGGTGAATTATTGGAAAAAGAGTACTAGAGAATTGAGTAATGCACTAGAAATTATAATTATAATGCACTAGAATATAACAGGAAAATATGGGAGGAACATCAAGAAAAGTTAAAGGTATATCAAATGGAGAGAAGTAGGAAAGAATTACTTTTTCAGGGGATCAGCCTAGCTTCAGAGGGAGAAAAGGTGGGCAAAATTCTGGCAAGTATAGTAAGAAATCAAAGAGGGAAATCATGGATAGGGGCAATTAAAGATAAAACGGGTGAAATAATCACTACACCGGAAGGAACTAAAGAAGTGTTTCTGGACTATTTCCAGGAACTTTATAAATCTAGGGCACAATATTCAAAACAAGATCTGGACCTATACCTAGATAGGATACCTCTTAAACAGATATCTCAGCCCCAAAAAGAATATTTAGAAAAAGAAATACTGATGGCCGAAACAAAGGAAGTCCTGAGTAAGGTAAAGCCGAATAAGGCACCGGGGGGTGATGGGCTCCCTTTTTAAATATATGAAGCGTTCTCCCAGGTGTTACTACCAGAGTTAAAAACAACATTGAATGAGGCCAAAAGAATTGGGAATTTACCAGAATCCATGAAAGAGGCAATTATAACTTTAATTCCAAAAAAGGACAAAGAACAACTTGATCCGGGATCTTATAGGCCAATATCTCTCCTAAACACGGACGTTAAAATTTTGGCAAAGATTTTGGCCGAGAGGTTGTCGAAAGTGATTGGGGGAGTTATAAATCCACATCAGACAGGCTTCATACCAGGGAGAACGATTTATTCAAATATAAGAAGGTTGTTTTTAAATATCGAAGCTAATAAATTACAGTCTGGGGAAAAAGCGGTGCTCTCATTGGACGCCCAAAAAGCATTCGACTGTATAGAATGGGACTACCTATGGGCCGTACTAAAAAGGGTCGGTATAGGTGAAGAATTTATAAGTTGGATTCAGTTAATATACCACAATCCTAGAGCTAGGGTGATGGTGGATGGGAGCTTGTCCCTGCCTCTTGCCCTATATCGGGGCACTAGGCAGGGATGCCCTCTCACACCATTATTATTTGCCATTGCAATCGAGCCGTTAGCATGTATAATAAGAAATGATAGAGAGATTAAAGGTTTTCAATACGAGGGTGGAGAAGAAAAACTTTTGATGTATGCGGATGATATTCTTTTGTTTATGTATAACACTGGGGATCAGTTTAATAGGGTGCTCGATATAATAGATAAGTTTGGTTCTTTTTCCGGTTTAAATATTAACTGGGGGAAGTCACATATGTTGATGTTAGGCGACGCACAATTACAGAGGGATTTAAGGGTTCATGTGTTAGAGAAACATGACAACTTTAAATATTTAGGTATACAAATTTCCGGAAATATAGCTGAATACGAAAGATAAAATTTACTCCCCTTACTAAAAGAACTTAGGGCTAAAATACACATCTGGCGTCGTTTACCGATGTCAATACAGGGCCGGGTAAATTTGATAAAAATGATTCTTCTCCCTAAAATACTTTATGTTCTCCAAAATGCCCCGTTGAGGTTACCGCAGAGTATTTTTAAGGTACTCGATAGTCTAATGGGGGACTTTCTCTGGAAAGGTGCCATCCCCAGGATAAAAAAAGAAGTGTTGCAGCTCCCAGTAAGCGAGGGTGGTTTAGCGGTTCCAAATTGTTTTTTTTTTTATTATTTAATAGCACAATATGGTCACATAAAAGGTACTTTAAATGGTTTGGTCGGTAGACAAGTCATAAATAGATTAGGGTGGAAAAAAAGAGTGGAATCACTTGGAGGTTTTAGAATCCGGTATGTTGGCTAAAAAGAGCACAAGTAATAGAATACTGAATTTATTAAATTATATATGGGTGGAGATCAAAAAAATATTAGAGATTAAAGGGTTTCTGCACTATACACCCATTTGGAAAAACATAAATCTTAAGGAATTAGACACGATTAAGAGCTATATAGACTAGGAAAAAAAAGGGATATTGGAACAGGGTAAATTGAAAGACTTTAATACAATGGTTGGCGAGTTTGGGATCCCCAAAAAAGATATGTATAAATATTTTCAGCTTAGGAATGCCCTGCGGATAGCCCTTCAAGAGGACAAATAGAAAATAGAAAAATCGGATATAATACACAAATTTACTAAAGTGGTGGTATAACTGCAAGAAGATATAAGATATTGATGGAGAGCAAAAATAAACAAATTCTAATACTTGCTAGAAAAAAATGGGAGGACGAACTCCAATCCCTTACTGAAGATAAATGGGAAGATGCCCTCAGAAGTTACTCAATGGTTTCCAATAGGGGCTCACATAAGATCTCACAGTTTTTTGTAGTGCATAGGTTGCATCGATCCCCACGGTTATTGAAGATAATGGGTGTGAGGGTCTCGGATGTATGTTCAAAATGCGGGGGAGAGAATGCTGATTTAATACATTGTTTCTGGAGATGCCCAAGGTTGATTAGATATTGGAGGGAAATTTTGGAGACAGTACATTTAATTCTGAAGGTTTATATACCGGAAGACCCGGTGATTTGCATTTTAGGGGCAACTAAACATCTGAAGCTAAATAGAGATATACGAGTGGTTCTCTGTAAAGTGTTATTTCAAGCTAGACTCCTTATACTTAAGAAATGGGTGGGGGCAGATCCTCCGACGGTGAGACAATGGAGGAAAGTGGTGGATAATTTTATTAAGGAAGAACGATTGGAGGGCCACAGAAAAAAAAATATTGAGGACCTTTGGAAAAAATGGATGCTTTAGGGCAGGATTTACCAAATTTTTATTATTATTTAGTTTTATTTTATTTTTTTATGTATACACGTCCCCCCCCCCCTCTCATAAGGGTGGAGGGAGGGTAAAGGGAAAGCAAAGGGAAAAGATTGGGGGTAATGGGGGAGTGGGAGAAAAATAGCATAAAATAATTGTTCAGGTAAAAATGGAAATGTACTTTTGAAGATGTGACTTGAAGATATTTAAATCTATGATGTGATTGGAATGTGTACGTTTCTTTTTGTATAAATGAAAAAAAAGATATATTTAAAAAAAAAAATCCATCTGTTTAACTGTGGGTGAAAAAAATCATATTTTTTTCCATAAAGTACCTTTGCAGCCTTTGCTGCATTTGTGACAGTCCAATACAAGCGTGAAATACTGCTGCTATATTCTGGTTTTAAAAAAACACCCATTGTGTGCAAGACACTACATTTGCTTCCTTTGCTGCATTTCTGACAGTCCAATACAAGCATTAGATACTGCTGTTATATTCTGGTTTTAAAAAAACACGCATTGTGTGCAAGACACTACATTTGCCGCCTTTGCTGCATTTCTGACAGTCCAATACAATCAGTCAATACTGCTGTTACATTGTTGGTTGACAAATTAAAAATTTTTGTAACTGTGAAGTAATTGTATAAAAATCGCCTGTCACACTGTTGTGTGACCTCAAGAAATTTTTCCTCTTTATGACACTGGCACTGCCTTACTGTCAGTTAACTTAATTGTTGACTATTGGCACCTGACATAAACCATCTGTTAGTTTGGTTGGTGAACGCAAAGAATGAGGAAAGCGTCAAATAAGGGATGTGGCCCTGGTCGTGGTGCTGCTGGTGTTGGTGGAGCTCCTGTTGCAGGGAGAGGACGTGGTCGATCTGTGCCAGCTACACGCACAAGTGAAACACCTTCCTCAGGGGCGAGTAGGCGACAGAACCTTCAGCGTTATTTGGTAGGGCCGAATGCGGCTCTGCGAATGGTGAGACCAGAACAAGTAAAGGCGATAGTAGATTGGGTGGCTCACAGGGCCTCCAGTTCCATTTCACATTGTCTCCCACCCAGTCTCCTGCTGAAAGATCAGAGTTGGCACCTGCATCCAATGTCCATCAGTCTTTCACATCACCGCCTTGCAAATCAGCCAAGCAGTCTGAGCCCCAAGTCATGCAGCAGTCTCTTCTGATTTTTGATGACTCTACTTGCAGGGTTTCCCAGGGCCATCCACATAGCCCTGCCCCAGAAGTGAAAAAGATTGAGTGCACCAATGCCCAACCACTTATGTTTCAGGATGAATACATGGGAGGCTTTTGAAATGCTTTTATGCTGTCTGGTGGAGACGGAGAGTTTTAAGAGCATTATTGCTGTGGCTGTCCCACAGTACGTCGTTCCCAGCCACCACTACTTTTCTAGGCAAGCCATCCCTTCCCTGCACAACCAAGTGGGGGACAAAATCAGGTGTGCACTGCGCAACGCCATCTGTGGCCAGGTCCACCTAACTACGGATACGTGGACCAGTAAGCACGGTCAGGGAAGTAATATCTCCCTTACTGCACACTGGGTAAATGCAGTGGTGGCTGGGCCTGAGGCAAATAGCAGTTTGGCGCATGTCCTTCCACCACCGAGGATTGCAGGGCATTTCTCTTTGCCTCCTGTTGCTTCCTCCTCCTACTCCGCTTCCTCATCCTCTACCACCTCCTCATCCGGTCAGCGTAACACCTTCACCACCAACTTCAGCAAAGCCAGGGGTAAACAACAGCAGGCAGTTTAAAAACTATTCTGTTTGGGGGACAAACCCCAGACCGCGCCAAAGCTGTGGACAGGCATGGAACAACAGATCGATGAGCCTCAAGTCCGGCCTGGTGGTGTGCGATAATGGGCGAAATCTCGTAGCAGCTCTGGGCCTAGCCGGTTTGACGCACATCCCTTGCCTGGCGCATGTGCTGAATTTGGCGGTGCAGAAATTCCTTAAAAATTACCCCAATATGTCAGAGCTGCTGGAGAAAGTGCGGGCCTTCTCTCCGCGCTTACAGCGTTCTCTCCCTGCTGCTGCTCGCCTGTCAGCGCTGCAGCGTAACTTCAGCCTTCCTGCTCACCACCTCATATGCGACGTGCCCACAAGGCGGAACTCCACCTTGCACATGCTGGCCAGACTGTGCGAGCAGCAGCAGGCAATAGTGGAGTTTTCCACCAACATGGCCAGTTCTCAGAGTTACTATAACACTTCTATGCCTTCTTGAAAAATGCTTTGGGCGATGATGGAAAAGGATGTGGCACAGGAGGAGGAGGAAGAGGGATCATTTACATGCTGCACACATGAGCGATTACATGCTGCAGTGTCTCCGCAACGACCGCCGAGTTGGCCACATTCTAACTTGTGCTGATTACTGGGTGGCCACAATGCTGGATCCCCATTACAATGTTCTGTCCTTAATGCCATCACTGGAGCGTGATCGTAAGATGCGCGAGTACAAGCGCACACTGGTAGACGTGGTGCTGCTGATGGCATTCCCACCTGACAGTGGGGGCACAGTGGAAGCACAAGGCAAAGGCGGAGGAGGAGGAAGAGGTGACTAATGCATCTGGGGCACCGCCAGCACCTCAGAAGGCAGGGTTAGCATGGCCGAAATGTGGAAAAGCTTTGTCAGCACGCCACAACAACCATCACCACCAGCTGATATAGAACGTCTTAGCAGGAGGCAGCATTTCAGCAACATGGTGTAGCAGTATGTGTGCACAGGCCTACACGTACTGCCTGATGGGTCTGCCCCCTTCAACTTCTGGGTCTCCAAATTGGGCATATGGCCTGAGCTTGCCCTTTACGCCTTTGCGGTGCTGGCACTGCAGCCAGAGTATTGTCTGAACGTGTGTTTGGC
The DNA here is from genome assembly GCF_014858855.1 of Bufo gargarizans. Lineage (NCBI taxonomy): Eukaryota > Metazoa > Chordata > Amphibia > Anura > Bufonidae > Bufo > Bufo gargarizans. The sequence continues at coordinate 113,711,038 of NC_058084.1, read as the reverse complement.
ACGGCAGGGGGAGTTATCACAGACAAGAGCAGCCACCTGTCCACAGCCAATGTGGACAAGCTCACGTTCATTAAAATTAAGCAGGCAGGGATCCCATGGGACTTGTCTGTACCTTGTGCAGAATAGACATGTATACCGGCCTCACCCAGCCATTGTTGTACTCCAGCGCACTTTCTATTTATTTTATTTTTTATATTTCCAAATGTTTTTGGGTCTACCCAAATTTGAACAAAAAATAAAAATAAAATAAAAAACAAAAAACAGTGTTGACTACCGCCTCCATATGGACCTCCTCCTCCTAGATCAAGATAATTATTTTAAATTTTTACGTATTTTATGTTATTTGAAGTCATTTCCCTACCACATTTGTTTGCAGAGAACTTGCCATGCTCTTAACCACAATTTGCTACCTTTTGCAGCACTCTAGCCCTTTCCATTACTTTTTTTAAGCCATTTTAGTGCTCCAAAGTTCGGGTCCCCATTGACTTCAATGGGGTTTGGGGTCAAGTTCGGGTCGATTTCGGGTCCCGAACTCGAACTTTTTTGTGAAGTTCGGCCAAACCTGTCGAACCCGAACATCAAGGTGTTCACTCAACTCTACTCACTACATCAGAAACCACCAGATCTTTGAGAGGTTCCGCTCTTCAGTACCTCCTGCATGATCTTCTTTTGTTTTGCTTTCGTTTTGACATCTCTCCTCCCTCTCCCAGCTGTCAACTATTAGCAGTGATTGCCTCCCTATATATCTCCTCCCCATACTACCTCACCTTGCGGTTTATACAACTTCCTGGAGTGTGCTCATGCTGCAAACTGCAACTGATGCTTCTACAGATAAGTCTGTTCATTTATTTGTGTTTTCCTGTTGCCTTGATCCTAGGTAACCCTGACTCCCTCCGTATTAAGTGTAGGGAGCCGGTGGTCGTGTCCCCTCACCTTTATAGGTTGTTCAGGTGTCATACAGTCGAGGCACGAGGGCATGCAATTTTGTATCATAGAGATCTTTGCATGGTCTGAGAAGACAGGGAGAGTTTCAGGGCTTAAATAGGGGTCACCCTTTTGTTCCTTAGTTTCGGATCAAGCCAGTCGGATCCTTATTTGTAACTTCTTGTTTTCTGTTACGCCATCCATGACACTACTTTGAGGTTTTTCTGACACAGTTTAGCATTCAGCTTTATAGCTGAGTGGATAAGGTCCTTGCCTCTAATGTACAAGGGATTGGGAGTTCAAATCTCGTCAGAAACTTTTCAGAAATAGATGCTAAATTGCATTTAAATACACTGACTCGAGCATCGCGCTCGAGCAGTTGTTCGGCCGAGCATGCTCGCCCAACACTAGTAATAAGACGTACAAATATTTCCTAGTAATACACCCTGTTAATGGTTGTATCACACAGCACTTTTACCCCAATAAAAAGAAAGGTTTGCTGGAATTACAGAGTTATCATCTATTGCAAACCTGAAAGCAGCAGTATAATGGCAATTTTAATCCCCAGTTAGTACAGCAAGGTGTAATAGGATTGCTCCTATTACCCAGGCTGTACACACCCGTATTGGACCCTGTTCTGCTTCAATACTGTGGAATTATTCCTCCCTATCCTTTCCCTACACTTTGAATGTTCTTTCCCTGAACTTCTATTCAGCAAAATAAAAGTTTCCAAGTCTTTCCTAGCACTTTCCCTAGCACCTGCTGACTTCTCTCCCTGCACTAAGTACACCAGAAAATGGCTGAATCCAAGATGGCTGAGGCTATTTATGGGGCTGTGACATCACAGGGCTGGCTGGCTGCTGATTGGATGTATGCATGGCATTGTGGGTGATCCCTCATTCCCAAAGTTATTTGCTTCATGTCCTAACACATACAGCAGCCATTTTAGGAAAACATGTGATTCGTTACCGCGAATTAAATTCAGATTCGGTGCAAATCGATTTTTTCTGAAATTCTGATCAAATTCCACTTCGTCAATTATGATTGTCCTCTGGCAGCATCTCTATCCATGCATTCTAAGAAGCATACACATTTTTAATACACCCTTGTTGTATATAGACCCACTTCTCAATAATATTCATGCGATTTATGCCTCAAGCACACAACCGTATTTTCATTCTGTGTCCGTTCCATTTTTTTTTGTGGACCATATACGGAACCATTCATTTCAATGGGTCCTCAAAAAATCCGTTTTTTTTGTGGATCTGTTTTTTGTGGACTGCAAAATACATACAGTTGTATGCATGAGGCCTCAGTCATTTTTCCCATGCAATTAAAGTTGAGGTTTTTCCACCATCCAAAATTTTGGAATCAATATATTGGCACACATTAGAGGCTTCACAATGGCTTCTGACAAGTGTTCAGGGGTTGTCAAGGGAGTTGAGTCTGCCACGAAGCAAAGTTAAGGTGACAAGGGAAAATGTGTCTTAAAGGCATGTGTTAACTTTTTCCAATACAAGTGAAGCTTCAGGCATCTCCAAAGAAGGTGCATACAATCCAATGCTTCCTGGCAGCATTTTGGACAATTATTGATCATTTCTTTATTTTATATAAGAATTTGGTATTATAACACACTCTGTAAACCATGTGCCAATGCAAAAGAACCTAAGATGAATTCAAAGAAACTTTGCTTATATTGTTGCAAATTGTACTCCATGACTCTGAAGACATGCTTTCGGGGACTTTGGAGCAATGAACTTGGCAGTGCAGCATGTTGAAGACAAAGATGGAAGAATCCTGAAAGGAATACTTTGTACCAAAATTACACTGAATAGTACAATATGTTTTTGGCAGTGCATTAAGGCTAGGTCTACACAACGACATTTGTCGCGCTACATTTTGTTGCACCAATGTCGCGCGACAATTTTTATAATGGCAGTCTATGGTGTCGCACTGCAACATGCGACATGCTGCAACTGCGACGCGACAGTCGCAGAAAATCCATTCAAGATAAATTTTTCTGCGACTGTCGCATCGCAGTCGCAACATGTCGCATGTTGCAGTGCGACACCATAGACTGCCATTATAAAAATTGTCGCGCGACATTAGTGCAACAAAATGTCGCGCGACAACTGTTGCGCCCTATCTGTCGCGCGACAAATGTCGTCGTGTAGACCTAGCCTAAGAGGTCAGAGATGAAAGGAAAAAGCCTATGTCAATCAACACTTCTCATTGGCTATTAAATTAATCGATTGCCCATGTGACATTGTAAAATAAGGTTAGTTTAATATGCTGCACAAAACAATTTTGTAGCGTGTCTAAATTCTGATAAAATATTAAGCTGTCCTCTATCGCTACAAAATGTAAATCTTGTCTGTCCTATTTTTAAAGCAAAAACTATATACCACCCCCTTTTGATGCTTGATGCACATGATGTCTTAGGCCTCTTTCACACGGGCGTCATTTTTTTGGCCCCGCTAAGAGCCGGGTGCGTTGCGGGAAAATGCGCGATTTTTTCTGCGCAAGTGCAAAACATTGTCATGCGTTGCACTCGCGTGAGAAAAATCGCGCATGTTTGGTACCCAAACCCGAACTTCTTCATAGAAGTTCGGGCTTGGGATTGATGTTCTGAAGATTGTATTATTTTCCCTTATAACATGGTTATAAGGGAAAATAATAGCATTCTGAATACAGAATGCATAGTAAACCAGCGCTAGAGGGGTTAAAATAAAATAAAAAAATAATTTAACTCACCTTAGTCCACTTGCTCGCGAAGCCCGGCATCTCCTTGTGTCTCCGCTGCTGATGAACAGGACCTGGGATGAGCTGCTCCATTAAATACCGGTTAAGGACCTTCGATGACGTCACTCCGGTCATCACATGGTACGTCACATGATCTTTTACCATGGTGATTCACCATGGTAAAAGATCATGTGATGACCGGAGTGACGTCATCGAAGGTCCTTAAGCTCTATTTAATGGAGCAGCTCATCCCAGGTCCTGTTCATCAGCAGCGGAGACACAAGGAGATGCCGGCTTCGCGAACAAGTGGACTAAGGTGAGTTAAATTATTTTTTATTTTATTTTAACCCCTCTAGCGCTGGTTTACTATGCATTCTGTATTCAGAATGCTATTATTTTCCCTTATAACCATGTTATAAGGGAAAATAATAATGATCGGGTCTCCATCCCGATGGTCTCCTAGCAACCATGCGTGCAAATCGCACGGCATCCGTACTTGCTTGCGGATGCCATCCGATTTTCACACACCCCATTCACTTCTATGGGGCCTGCGTCACGTCAAAATCGGAAAATATAGAGCATGCTGCGATTTCAACTGAACGCACAAGTGATGTGTTAAAAACATCGCTCATGTGCGCAGCCCCATAGAAATGAATGGGTCAGGATTTAGTGCGGGTGCCATACGTTCGCCGCACGGATCGCACCCGCACGGAAAACTCGCCCGTGTGAAAGGGGCCTTATAGTAAGTTAATTCAGCAGTGATTTATATGTGACACAGATGATAAATGGCAAATTGAAACATTTATATGGGCTGTAATGAGTGATGGATGAGAGCTGTTTCTTTAAAAAATAAATACATACAATTCTCACACTAACACATCGTACTTCTAGTTTTTAGATTTGTGAGTTGCTAGGAAAAATCTGGAAATTAACAAACGTTTCTCAGTGAAAATCACCTAAACATTCCTATAAGAAATAAAGTTTTTCATTTGCTAAAACATTATATGTATTCCTCTAACAAGCCTGCTCGGTCCAGAGTAAATTGTGTTTTATGCTAATTAAAAGGACAAGATGAGACCGAGTCTGCCTGTGTTACCAGTGGCAAGTACATTATGTACCTCTATGCAATATTGGAAGTGCACATATGGCTTTAATGCAGTTTTAGGTGCAGTTTTTGCAAAAGTAAGGTACTTCTCTATATTCTATCGACTAAACTCATTAACAGCACAAAATACCTGCACACAAGCTCTTCCTTTCCATAGATGTACCCATATTTGTATAAACGTGCAGGAAAAAACAGCTAAAAGAGATACAAGGTTGTTTTCATACAAATAAACATCTAGCTTGGATTGTTTTTTGCCCTTCTAAGGCTACTTTCACACGTCGTCGGAACTGGCCGCCGGATCCGCCGATCTGCCGCTGACTAAAAAGCATTTGTGAGACGGATGCGGATCCTTCTCACAAATGCATTGCAAGGACGGATCCGTCTCTCCGCTTGTCATGGGGACCGACGGATCAGTCTTGTACATTTTTTCACATTTTTACCGATCTGCGCATGCGCATGCCAGAACGACGGATCCAGCATTCCGGTATTCTGAATGCCGGATCCGGCGCTAATACATTCCTATGGGAAAAAATGCCGGATCCGGCGTTCAGGCAAGTCTTCAGTTTTTTTCGCTGGAGAAAAAACCGTAGCATGCTGCGGTTTTCTCTTTTGCCCGATCAGTCAAAACGACTGAACTGAAGACATCCTGATGCATCCTGAACGGATTGCTCTCCATTCAGAATGCATGGGGATACAACTGATCAGTTCTTTTTCGGTATAGAGCCCCTGTGACGGAACTCTATGCCGGAAAAGAAAAGTACCCTAAGTGAAAATAGTAGCCTTCAATTGTATGCCAATGCTAAACTTTTTGATGATTCCATTTATTATTTGTAGATTTCACAGTTATAACTTTTAGAACAGGCTTTTATTTTGTCCAATTTTTATAGATTTTTTGTGATATTGATGAAAATAAAAGAGCAAAAACTATGTCTAACTTTATATTTTTTATTTCAAATAGAAACTTATTAGAGTTATACAAAAAAAAAAAGATTTTAATTGGAAAAATTTTAATGAGTTGTGATTAATATAGAGGATTCCAATCATTGGAGATACATTTTTTTCATAGTTTTAGGCTAATGGCTAGAGATGAGCGAATCAAAATTCAATCCGAATTTCTGGAAAAATTAGATTTGCACCGAAGTCGAATTTCCTCACACTTCGTGGTAACAAATCACATTTTTCCTAAAATGGCTGTGGCACATGTTACGACATGGGGCAAAGAACTCTGGGAACGAGGGATCACCCACAATGCCATGCATGCAGCCAATCAGCACCCAGCCAGCCCTGTGATGTCACAGCCCTATAAATAGCCTCAGTCATCTTGAATTCAGCCATTTTCCAGTGTACTTAGAGCAGGGAGAGATGGGACAGGAGCTGGGGACAGTGCTAGGATAGACTTTATTGTGCTGAAAAAACAATTAAGAAGTTCAGGGAAAGTATATTCATAGTGTACGGAAAGGATAGGGAGGCATTGTCCACACTATAAAAGGAGTACAGGGTCCAATACGGGAGTGTACAGCCTGTGTAATAGGAACAATTATATTACACCTTACTGAACTAACTGGGGATCCAAATTGCTGTTATACTGCTGCTTTTAGGTTTTCACTTTATGATAGCTCAGCAATTCCAGCAAACCTTGCTTGTTATTGGGGTGCAAGTGCTGTGTGATACAGCCATTTATGGAGTGTATTAATGGGAAATATATGTACGTACTATTAGCCGTTCTGCTGGGAATAAATGTTACATTGTACTAAAGCCATTTGCAGGGTGTATTTATAGGAAATATTCTTACGTCCTATTAGCCATTCTGCAGTGAAGTTACATTGTACTACAGCCTTTTTTGGGGTGTATTATTTTACTTTTAATTTAATTATTTTATTATACAGTGTGTCAGACAGAAAAGTGACAGGCCCTTCAAAGGAAACGGGCAGTGGCCAAAATGTTTCTGTCACAGGCAGAAGTAGCAGCAGAAGAAGGGCAGCAGGAGTCGCAGTGAGAGGCCTGAGCTCCCGGTGTTATCTAGCGGACGTGTCTTGACCAGCAACCCCGCGGTGCCTAAATGGTTGACTCGGTCTTCGACTTCGTCGCAAGTGACATCAGACACCCCCAGCCAAGAGTCGGTGGGTTCTTCTGATACAACGCTTAGTTGGCATGGCCCGGGAGCAGGCCCTGTGCCCCCAACTGTCCTCAACCTGCCTCTGTCATTTTCTGTTCCCTCTGTGTGAGAATTACAGATGTGTCCACACTTAACTGATCACTTATCTCAACATGTCCTGAGATGTGTGTCAGGAAATGACATATCTAAATTGGATAAATTGCAATACAACGTTCAGACAACAGATGCCACTTTGTGTTACTAGCTATACAACGTTCAGACAGCAGCTGGTGCATTGTGTTACTAGCTAAATACCTGAACTTAAGGTAAAGACCTGGTAATGGAATTACAATTGTGAAATTTGGCCTGGTTCGCATTTGGTCTTTGTCTTACATTTTAAGGGAGTCTGTCACCTCCATATGGCCATATACAGTGCTTACATGGCTCTGTAGCACACCTATACAGGATTGTAACGGTACCTTTGTTCTTTTCTTTAGACTTGCACAAGCAGGAAAAAACAAGTTTAATTCATATGCAAATGAGCACTCGCAAGTGCCCAGGGGCTGCGTTTTGTGCGTAGGTGCCCAGGCTGCTCTGCCTTCTTTTCACTTTACTCCTCCCGAGTCTCTATCTTTGCCCGCCCTCCAAGTCTCTTGCCTCATCGTTAGGGCAAAGGAAAAGGCTGGGGAGGAGTAAAGTGAAAAGAAGTCAGGGCAGCCTGGGCACCTACACACTGAACGCCGCACCTGGGCACTTGCGAGTCAATGAACCAATAATTTCATCAAAATGTCTAATTTCCCCAGATGCGGACTCCCTCTCCTTAGAAAAGTGAGCTTTTAGCTGTATAGAGATCGGAAAAAACATTGGAGATCCATGTCCAAATTAAAGGTGTCAAGAGGTGCAGTGGGGCTGAATGATAAACCCCTCTGTAATAGCTGTATTTGAGCTAAATTTAAAGTCTTAGAGGATAAGTTTAAAACTAAAGAATCGGGTGTACCTGAGAACGAGTCACAATTAGGGAATATGAAGGAAATGCCACCATAGATCGGAAATTAGCGGAATTCCTGATCAAACAACATCCAATCATCCCCGTATTTTACACCCTCCCCAAAGAGCATAAATGTATGGAACGCCCTCTGGGACGACTAATAGTCGCAGCAACTGATTCAATACTGACCCCTCCTGCTATCCTTCTCAAAAAAATTCTTACACCCTTAACACAAGCTACTCCCTCGTATTTGAGGGACACCCACCACTTCCCAGAGGAGCTAAAAAAAAAAAAAATTGACACAGATTGTACATTGGTAACTCTAGATGTGTGTAGCTTATATAGCTCCATAACCCATACTAAAGGTTTAACTGCAGTGCGGAACATGTTGGATCGAAGTGATTACACATCACATCAGAAAGATTTTTTTCTTGCCCTTCTGACCACAGTCCTGACACGAAACTATTTTCTTTTTCAAGATACTTACTATCAACAGTGCCGCGATGGGGTCCAATGTCGCACCGCTGTATGCAAATTGTTACATGGCTCAATTCAAACAGGATTTTATATATCCTTACTCACTATTTCAAGAGCATTGCATCTTTTGGAAGTGTTTCATAGACTATGTGTTTTGCATATGGCGGTGCGACATTGTGACCATCCAGGAATTTTTTCTTTTTATCAACAATATATGGCCCGAGTTAAAGTTCACGATACACACTGATTCTTTCAAAATACCTTTTCTGGACACTTGGATCATAAAGGGCCAAGATGATGAATGCATAACAGATTTATACACCAAAAATACAGATCGCAATAGCCTGCTTAGCTATGAGAGTAATCACCTACCTGCCACTAAAAGGTCTAGACCTTATTCACAATTCCAGAGGGTCAATAGAATTGTTAGTAATCCCTCCACCCGTAATATTCGTCTCCTCGAGATGACCAACAAATTTAAACAAAGGGGATATCCGGAATGGCTACTTGCACACCAGCAAAATACAGGGAGTGCAGAATTATTAGGCAAGTTGTATTTTTGAGGATTAATTTTATTATTGAACAACAACCATGTTCTCAATGAACCCAAAAAACTCATTAATATCAAAGCTGAATATTTTTGGAAGTAGTTTTTAGTTTGTTTTTAGTTTTAGCTATTTTAGGGGGATATCTGTGTGTGCAGGTGACTATTACTGTACATAATTATTAGGCAACTTAACAAAAAACAAATATATACCCATTTCAATTATTTATTTTTACCAGTGAAACCAATATAACATCTCAACATTCACAAATATACATTTCTGACATTCAAAAACAAATCAGTGACCAATATAGCCACCTTTCTTTGCAAGGACACTCAAAAGCCTGCCATCCATGGATTCTGTCAGTGTTTTGATCTGCAGCCTCCCAGACACTGCAGCAGCAACCACAGCCTCCCAGACACTGTTCAGAGAGGTGTACTGTTTTCCCTCCTTGTAAATCTCACATTTGATGATGGACCACAGGTTCTCAATGGGGTTCAGATCAGGTGAACAAGGAGGCCATGTCATTAGATTTTCTTCTTTTATACCCTTTCTTGCCAGCCACGCTGTGGAGTACTTGGACGCGTGTGATGGAGCATTGTCCTGCATGAAAATCATGTTTTTCTTACCTTGCAGACTTCTTCCTGTACCACTGCTTGAAGAAGGTGTCTTCCAGAAACTGGCAGTAGGACTGGGAGTTGAGCTTGACTCCATCCTCAACCCAAAAAGGCCCCACAAGCTCATCTTTGATGATACCAGCCCAAACCAGTACTCCACCTCCACCTTGCTGGCGTCTGAGTCGGACTGGAGCTCTCTGCCCTTTACCAATCCAGCCATCTGGCCCATCAAGACTCACTCTCATTTCATCAGTCCATAAAACCTTAGAAAAATCAGTCTTGAGATATTTCTTGGCCCAGTCTTGACGTTTCAGCTTGTGTGTCTTGTTCAGTGGTGGTCGTCTGTCAGCCTTTCTTACCTTGGCCATGTCTCTGAGTATTGCACACCTTGTGCTTTTGGGCACTCCAGTGATGTTGCAGCTCTGAAATATGGCCAAACTGGTGGCAAGTGGCATCTTGGCAGCTGCACGCTTGACTTTTCTCAGTTCATGGGCAGTTATTTTGCGCCTTGGTTTTTCCACACGCTTCTTGCGACCCTGTTGACTATTTTGAATGAAACGCTTGATTGTTCGATGATCACACTTCAGAAGCTTTGCAATTTTATCTGCAAGATATCTCACTATTTTTGACTGTCTGAGCCTGTCAAGTCCTTCTTTTGACCCATTTTGCCAAAGGAAAGGAAGTTTCCTAATAATTATGCACACCTGATATAGGGTGTTGATGTCATTAGACCACACCCCTTCTCATTACAGAGATGCACATCACCTAATATGCTTAATTGGTAGTAGGCTTTCGAGCCTATACAGCTTGGAGTAAGACAACATGCATAAAGAGGATGATGTGGTCAAAATACTCATTTGCCTAATAATTCTGCACGTAGTGTAAATGCGAAACATCATTAACAGGCCAAACCAGGTCACCACAGAAAAGACTCCCCCTAATTGTACAGTACCACCCTTGGATTAATCACGTAAGGGCGGTTATCAATAAACACTGGAATATAGTGACCAGGTCTTATCCTCAGATTGTAGAATTTCAAAGTCCCCCGATATTATGTTACAAGCGGGCAGGCAACCTAAAAGATAAAATCATTAGAGCGGATATAGGTACTAATAAAAAGGGCCCCCGACAAATGACATTATCTACAGTCAGGAAGGACACCTTCTCTTTTTAAAGTTGTATCCATTGCTCTAGTATAATAAAAGGTCCCTATTAGAGTTGAGCGGGCACCTGAATGTTCGGGTTCGAGAAGTTCGGCCGAACTTCCCGGAAATGTTCGGGTTCGGGATCCGAACCCGATCCGAACTTCGTCCCGAACCCCATTGAAGTCAATGGGGACCCGAACTTTTCGGCACAAAAAAGGCTGTAAAACAGCCCAGGAAAGGGCTAGAGGGCTGCAAAAGGCAGCAACATGCAGGTAAATCCCCTGCAAACAAATGTGGATAGGGAAATGAATTAAAATAAGAATAAAATAAAAAATTAACCAATATCAATTGGAGAGAGGTCCCATAGCAGAGAATCAGGCTTCATGTCAGCCACCACTGCAACAGTCCATTGTCAGATATTTAGGCCCAGCACCCAGGCAGAGGAGAGAGGTCCCGTAACAGAGAATCTGGCTTCATGTCAGCAGAGAATTAGTCTGCATGTCATAGCAGAGAATCAGGCTTCACGTCAGCCACCACTGCAACAGTCCATTGTCAGATATTTAGGCCCAGCACCCAGGCAGAGGAGAGAGGTCCCGTAACAGAGAATCTGGCTTCATGTCAGCAGAGAATTAGTCTGCATGTCATAGCAGAGAATCAGGCTTCACGTCACCCAACATTGGAACAGTCCATTGGCATATATTTAGGCCCCGGCACCCAGACAGAGGAGAGGTTCATTCTACTTTGGGTACCCTCGCAATATAATGGTAAAATGAAAATAAAAATAGGATTGAATGAGGAAGTGCCCTGGAGTACAATAATATATGGTTAAGGGGAGGTAGTTAATGTCTATCCTGTGGGATCCATGCCTGGTTCATTTTTATGAACGCCAGCTTGTCCACATTGGCTGTAGACAGGCGGCTGCGTTTGTCTGTAATGACGCCCCCTGCCGTGCTGAATACACGTTCAGACAAAACGCTGGCCGCCGGGCAGGCCAGCACCTCCAAGGCATAAAAGGCTAGCTCTGGCCACGTGGACAATTTAGAGACCCAGAAGTTGAATGGGGCCGAACCATCAGTCAGTACGTGGAGCGGTGTGCACACGTACTGTTCCACTATGTTAGTGAAATGTTGCCTCCTGCTAACATGTTGCGTATCAGGTGGTGGTGCAGTTAGCTGTGGCGTGTTGACAAAAGTTTTCCACATCTCTGCCATGCTAACCCTGCCCTCAGAGGAGCTGGCCGTGACACAGCTGCCTTGGCGACCTCTTGCTCCTCCTCTGCCTTTGCCTTGGGCTTCCACTTGTTCCCCTGTGACATTTGGGAGTGCTCTCAGTAGCGCGTCTACCAACGTGCGCTTGTACTCGCGCATCTTCCTATCACGCTCCAGTGCAGGAAGTAAGGTGGGCACATTGTCTTTGTAGCGTGGATCCAGCAGGGTGGCAACCCAGTAGTCCGCACACGTTAAAATGTGGGCAACTCTGCTGTCGTTGCGCAGGCACTGCAGCATGTAGTCGCTCATGTGCCAGGCTGCCCAGGGGTAAGGACAAGCTGTCCTCTGTGGGAGGCGTATCGTCATCGTCCTGCCTTTCCCCCCAGCCACGCACCAGTGATGGGCCCGAGCTGCGTTGGGTGCCACCCCACTGTGACCATGCTTCATCCTCATCCTCCTCCACCTCCTCCTCATCCTCATCCTCCAGTAGTGGGCCCTGGCTGGCCACATTTGTACCTGGCCTCTGCTGTTGCAAAAAACCTCCCTCTGAGTCACTTCGAAGAGACTGGCCTGAAAGTGCTTAAAATGACCCCTCTTCCTCCTCCTCCTCCTCCTGGGACACCTCCTCTTCCATCATCTCCCTAAGTGTTTTCTCAAGGAGACATAGAAGTGGTATTGTAACGCTGATAACGGTGTCATCGCCACTGGCCATGTTGGTGGAGTACTCGAAACAGCGCAACAGGGCACACAGGTCTCGCATGGAGGCCCAGTCATTGGTGGTGAAGTGGTGCTGTTCCGCAGTGCGACTGACCCGTGCGTGCTGCAGCTGAAACTCCACTATGGCCTGCTGCTGCTCGCACAGTCTGTCCAGCATGTGCAAGGTGGAGTTCCACCTGGTGGGCACGTCGCATATGAGGCGGTGAGCGGGAAGGCCGAAGTTACGCTGTAGCGCAGACAGGCGAGCAGCGGCAGGATGTGAACGCAGGAAGCGCGAACAGACGGCCCGGACTTTATGCAGCAGCTCTGACATGTCGGGGTAGTTGTGAATGAACTTCTGCACCACCAAATTCAGCACATGCGCCAAGCAAGGGATGTGCATCAAACCGGCTAGTCCCAGAGCTGCAACGAGATTTCGCCCATTATCGCACACCACCAGGCTGGGCTTGAGGCTCACCGGCAGCAACCACTCGTCGGTCTGTTGTTCTATACCCCGCCACAACTCCTGTGCGGTGTGGGGCCTGTCCCCCAAACATATGAGTTTCAGAATGGCCTGCTGACGTTTACCCCGGGCTGTGCTGAAGTTGGTGGTGAAGGTGTGTGGCTGACTGGATGAGCAGGTGGAAGAAGAGGAGGAGGAGGTGGCAACAGGAGGCAAAGAATGTTGCCCTGCGATCCTTGGCGGCGGAAGGACGTGCGCCAAACAGCTCTCCGCCTGGGGCTCAGCTGCCACTACATTTACCCAGTGTGCAGTTAGGGAGATATAGCGTCCCTGGCCGTGCTTACTGGTCCACGTATCTGTGGTTAGGTGGACCTTGCCACAGATGGCGTTGCGCAGTGCACACTTGATTTTATCGGATACTTGGTTGTGCAGGGAAGGCACGGCTCTCTTGGAGAAGTAGTGGCGGCTGGGAACAACATACTGTGGGACAGCAAGCGACATGAGCTGTTTGAAGCTGTCTGTGTCCACCAGCCTAAATGACAGCATTTCATAGGCCAGTAGTTTAGAAATGCTGGCATTCAGGGCCAGGGATCGAGGGTGGCTAGGTGGGAATTTACGCTTTCTCTCAAATGTTTGTGAGATGGAGAGCTGAACGCTGCCGTGTGACATGGTTGAGACGCTTGGTGACGGAGGTGGTGGTGGTGTTGGTGGTACATCCCCTGTTTGCTGGGCGGCAGGTGCCAACGTTCCTCCAGAGGCGGAGGAAGAGGCCGAGGCGGCAGCAGCAGAAGAGGTAGCAGGGGGAGCCTGAGTGACTTCCTTGGTTTTAAGGTGTTTACTCCACTGCAGTTCATGCTTTGCATGCAGGTGCCTGGTCATGCAGGTTGTGCTAAGGTTCAGAACGTTAATGCCTCGCTTGAGGCTCTGATGGCACAGTGTGCAAACCACTCGGGTCTTGTCGTCAGCACATTGTTTCAAGAAGTGCCATGCCAGGGAACTCCTTGAAGCTGCCTTTGGGGTGCTCGGTCCCAGATGGCGGCGGTCAGTAGCAGGCGGAGTCTCTTGGCGGCGGGTGTTCTGCTTTTGCCCACTGCTCCCTCTTTTGCTACGCTGTTGGCTCGGTCTCACCACTGCCTCTTCCTCCGAACTGTGAAAGTCAGTGGCACGACCTTCATTCCATGTGGGGTCTAGGACCTCATCGTCCCCTGCATCGTCTTCCACCCAGTCTTGATCCCTGACCTCCTGTTCAGTCTGCACAGTGCAGAAAGACGCAGCAGTTGGCACCTGTGTTTCGTCATCAGAGACTTGCTGAGGTGGTATTCCCATGTCCTCATCATCAGGAAACATAAGTGGTTGTGCGTCAGTGCATTCTATGTCTTCCACCGCTGGGGAAGGGCTAGGTGGATGCCCTTGGGAAACCCTGCCAGCAGAGTCTTCAAACAGCATAAGAGACTGCTGCATAACTTGAGGCTCAGACAGTTTCCCTGATATGCATGGGGGTGATGTGACAGACTGATGGGGTTGGTTTTCAAGCGCCATCTGTGCGCTTTCTGCAGAAGACTGGGTGGGAGATAATGTGAACGTGCTGGATCCACTGTCGGCCACCCAATTGACTAATGCCTGTACCTGCTCAGGCCTTACCGTCCTTAGAACGGCATTGGGCCCCACCATATATCGCAGTAAATTCTGGCGGCTACTGGGACCTGAGGTAGTTGGTACACTAGGACGTGTGGATGTGGCAGAACGGCCACGTCCTCTCCCAGCACCAGAGGGTCCACTAACATCACCACGACCATGTCCACGTCCCTTACTAGATGTTTTCCTCATTGTTAACGTTCACCACAACAACAAAAATATTATTTGGCCCAATGTATTGAATTCAAATTCAGGACTTTTTTTTTTTACAGACACCTAACACTATCTGGCTATCTATTTAGGCACCGTATTACACTAATACAGGCACAGCAGTAACCACAGATTTAGCTGAATATGAAATTGAGGCCTAGTATTTAGGCGCTGGGTGACAGGTATAGGTTTACTGACAGAATTAGACTTAGAAATGCACAGTAGCATGTGTGTGAAGTTATTCAGAATGACCCTATGTGCACCTTGATTCTGATATACCCTTTTAGGGATGTATGTAAAGTAGGCCTGATACAGCAGAAACCACTAAATTAGGAAATTGCTAAATTGGGAATTTTATTTCAACCCAGAACAAAAGCTGTGCTTTGACGGACACTAAATAACTTGACCAGCTACAGCAGTAACGACAGATTTAGCTGGATATAAATTTGAGGCCTAGTATTTAGGCGCTGGGTGACAGGTATAGGTTTACTGACAGAATTAGACTGGGATATGGCCAAAAAATAACCACACTATTGATGGTTAAATGCACTTGGTGTGACAGCTTGACCAACCACACTACTGAGGGTTAAATGCACTTGGTGACAGGCGCAGCTTGCCCCTGATGTAGTATAGGGCCAAAAAAATAAACAGACTATTGCTGGTTAAATGCACTTGGTGTGACAGCTTCACCCTGATGTAGGATTTAGCCAAAAAACAACCACACCATTGAGGGTTAAATACACTTGGTGACAGCTTGCCCCTGATGTAGTATATGGCCAAAAAATAACCAGACTATTGTTGGTTAAATGCACTTGGTGTGACAGCTTTACACTGATGTAGGAATTAGCCAAAAAACAACCACACCATTAAGGGTTAAATGCACTTGGTCGCAGCTTGTGCTGGCACACCACAAGACACAAAATGGCCGCCGATCACCCCAGAAAAAAGTGACTGACAAACGGTCTGGGCAGCCTAAAAACAGTGAGCAATTGAGTATCAGCAGCTCAATGATCCACAGCTGCAGATCGATCAATTAATCAAGTCCTTTGGAGGAGATAATCTGCCTAATCTCGCCCTACTGTTGCAGCCGCAACCTCTCCCTATGCTGATCAGAGCAGAGTGACGGGCGGCGCTATGTGACTCCAGCTTAAATAGAGGCTGGGTCACATGGTGCTCTGGCCAATCACAGCCATGCCAATAGTAGGCATGGCTGTGATGGCCTCTTGGGGCAAGTAGTATGACGCTTGTCGATTGGCTGCTTTGCAGCCTTTCAAAAAGCGCCAAGAAAACGACGAACACCGAACCCGAACCCGGACTTTTACGAAAATGTCCGGGTTCTGGTCCGTTCCACGGACACCCCAAAATTCGGTACGAACCCGAACTATACAGTTCGGGTTCGCTCATCCCTAATAAGGAGCTCTGCTTTGAGTACATACTGTACACTCCAGCCACTGCTGAGAAAAGAGAGGTGGGGGAGGTGCTGATGTATGTCCCTGTATTTCGCTGTCTTGTGGATGATGCCTGATTACAAGATAAATAAGTTATAAGAGTCCATTCATGTTGCTATTGGAAAACATTCTTATTGTCTTGGGTCCCAGAGGTGGTGCTTATTTTTAGAAAAAAATAGAAAATAATATATATATAAAAAAACGTACTTTACAATCAGAAGCGTAAAATACAACTTTAGAACTGTGAGTGATTTAACCCTTTTCAAACCTATTCTATATGGGGAGGAGCGATGGCATTAGTGTTTGCTCCTCCCAATAGTATGAAGGAGATCGCTACATGTAATAGCAGCGGTCTCCTTCAATAACGAGCAACGCAGCGATTCCCAAGCAATAACATCATCATAGTGCCCTCAGTATTTATAATGCCACCCCTGCAGGTGCCCATGCAGTTTTAATGCCCTCTGCAGTTATAACTCCCCTGTACTGTGCCCTGTATTATAATGCCCCCTGAAGTGTATATATATATATATATATATATATATTAATGGCTCCAGTGTTTAATGCTCCTCCGTTTCCACCAGTATATTATCCTCTTTCAACTTCCCTCCTCATATTGCGTGCTGTGCCAATAAATATATATTGACCACCCTGTATAAAAGTTCCGTAGGCGGCGCTCACCTGGTCAGTCTTGCAGTGGAAGCACGGACGGTGCTTGGAAGGGGCACCAGTTGCTGACTGTATAAAAATAAGACGGGATGTCCAGCTTTCCAAAAAAGACGTTGTTCTTTATTCCAAAATAACACAGTATAAAAAACAATCCAACACGGCCAGCAGGTCTACATGTTTCGGATGCTCTAATACTGATCCTTATTCATGACACATTGGTTGCTGAATGGCTACATACTTAAATAGCTGAACTTCCTGGCACTCGCAGATGGTTTGGATTAGCAGGAGTGGACACACAAATTGGGTTCTGCCTACTATCCAAATGCCATGTGAGTATAAGGGCAAAGATACATAAAGAAATAAAAAGTTGAATATGTCAAAAAACACATAAACTGTTTTAAAAGTATATCTGAGCAAAGATGTTTGCGATTTAACCCTGCTGGGACCCAGGATCCCATACAAAAAATCCAGCAGGATTACCTGTTAAGGAGCTTTCTCTTATAGTCACCACCTCTAGCAGGAGGATTAACCCTTTCTAGGGCCTGTACTTGAAAACCTGCGGTATCTCCCTGATGAGAGACCGCGAAATGTAGACTGGCCGCTGAAACATTTCTTTCTTTGGTATGTGGGATGTCTGAAAGGTGTTTACAAATTCTGACTTTTAAACTATTGGTTGTACATCCAATATATTGCAGACTGCATATAGAGCAGGTAATGCAATACACCACATAGTTCGTGTTGCAATTTACATATTGTTTGTTATTAAAAGAATTATGAATTGCTGTTGAGACAACTGCTGAACCTGTTTTAATGTAATTGCAGCACGTACAAATGCGGTGGCCGCATTTAAATGTGCCTTTGTGTTTCAACCAAGCACTTTTTTCTTTTTTACTGGTGTCACTGTCAGTGAAAAGACTTGGGCTAATTTTTTGCGCAATAGTCGGTGCGCGACGTGCAATGCATCTGACACCTGCTGAGCTGATGTCAGACCACTGTTCGCCACAATTTAGAACAGATAGGTGTTTAGTAACTATGGCGCAAATTTGTGAAAATTCCAAACTGTAGTTGGTGACGAAACAGGGAACATTTTTTGCGGCCATATTGACCACCCTGTATTGCCAATGGAGAATTCCCCCTGCAAAACATACAACAATAGGACAGGTTCTATATTCTTTGGGGGGCCACAGAACAGACATTCAAATGCAGGCAGCAAATGGTGTTGTCCGCATCTTTTTTTTCCCATTGAAATGAATAGGTCCTCAAAAAATGTGGATCGGATGCAGACCAAAAATATGGTCATGTGAATGCACTTGTCACAACCAGACAGCTGAGAAGCTCTGACAGAGGCCTTTCAGAACCTCCTCCTTGAGTTCTCTTTGTTGTGCTGTTCAGTTCCTCATCTCGTTAGCCTCTCTCAGCTGTCATGGAGTTGGACTGATTGCTTCCCTTTAAATTCTTCCCCATGGTGCATTACTGGGCGGCTTATACTTCTTCCTGGAGTGTGTGTGCATGCTGATCTTGTTTTCCAGTCTGCTACAAAGTTAAGTGCTGAACATTTATCTGTTATTTTCTGTTTGCTGGATCCCAGGTGACCCTGACTCCCTCCGTGTCTGGTGTAGGGAGCCGGTGGTCATGTCCCCTCACTATTGTAGGGTGTTCAGGGGTTATATAGTCGAGGTACGTGGATATGCAACCTTCCACCTTTCGGATCTTTGCATAGGCTGAGCAGCCAGGGAAAGTCTCAGGTCTTGTGCAGGGGTCTCCCTTTTGGTTCCTTAGCTTTGGATCCACTCAGTCATATATGCATGTTGCTTTGTCTTGTTTCCTGTACACCGTCCATGACATTATAAGCCGCCAAAACCATCTCAAGCATGGATCCGGTTTCACTTTTGGCTGAACGCTTCCAGGGTCTTTCATTGGAGGTAGCTGATCTCCGTAAGACTTTTTCTCAGCTTCAAGTGACCGGTTCAGCTTGCATTCATGGAGTTTGTTCTGAGCCTAAGATCTCGCTCCTGAGAATTTTGTGCGTTTTAGAGAGGCTTGCAAACTCTATTTTCGCCTTCTTCCCCATTCCTCTGGTGATGAGGAACGGAGGGTGGGGATCATTATATCGCTGCTCAGGGGTAACGCTCAGTCCTGGGCTGCCGGAGGGGGCACGGCCTCTCCGTTCAGTGGATGAATTCTTTTTAGCCCTGGGTCAGATATATGATGATCCGGATCGTATTGCTCTGGCTGAGTCTAGACTACGTCTATTATGCCAGGGTAAACAATCCGCTGAAATATACTGCTCAGAATTTCGGAGATCAGCAGTTTATACTTGTTGGAATGATGCTGCACTCCGAAGTCAATTTTGCCATGGTCTTTCAGAGAGATTGAAAGATGCATTTGCCTTTCATGAGAGGCCTATTTCTTTGGACTCTGCTGGGGTTGATTGTTTCTGACAATTGAAGATTCAGCTCGCATGGGAGGGTTTGTTTTTGTTGTGGAGGTATAAATCATTTGGCAAATATTTGTCCCTCTAGGAGATTCAGGCAGTTTTCTGGGAGTAATAAAGAAACAAACAGGAAAAAATCTTTTAAAAATGTTCCGTCTGTTACTATTGGCAGGGTTGAGGCGGAAATTGAAGGTTTTCCGTTTGCTTGTAGTTCCCGTTTTGTCCTGCCGGCTAGGGTGGCGCTAGAGAGCAAGAACATTTTTTGTGAGATTTTTGTGGATAGTGGAGCAGCGGTCAATCTCATTGATAATCAATTTGCGATAACTCATGGTTTCCAGGTGCGCACTTTGGGAAAGGATATTCCTGTTTTTGCTATTGATTCTGCTCCACTTTCTCAGAAATCATTAAAGGGCATAGTTCACAATATCCATTTAATTGTGAGTGATGCTCATGTTGAGGATGTGTCATGTTTCGTCCTTAGCGGTTTGCCTACTCCTCTAGTGTTGGGGCTACCCAGGCTCACTAAACATAACCCCACCATTGATTGGCAAGCGAGGCAAATAAATGGTTGGAGTGACTTTTGCAGAGAGAATTGCCTCACGACATCTGTTTCTGAGGTTGCTACTAAGACTGTACCATCTTTTCTCACTGAATTTTCGGATGTCTTCTCTGAGAGTGGAGTTCAGGATTTGCCCCCGCACAGGGAGTACGATTGCCCTATTAATCTCATCCCAGGCGCCAAGCTGCCTAAATCTCATTTATACAATCTTTCCCAACCTGAGAGGATCGCTATGCGTGCTTATATCTCTGAGAGTCTGAGAAAAGGACACATACGACCCTCGAAGTCACCTGTTGCCGCTGGTTTTTTCTTTGTTAAGAAAAAAGATGGTTCTTTAAGACCTTGTCTGGATTTCAGGGAGCTGAACAGTATCACTATTCGTGACCCTTATCCGCTTCCTCTGATCCCGTACCTGTTTAACCAGGTTGTTGGGGCTAAAGTCTTTTCCAAATTAGATCTAAGAGGGGCATACAACCTGGTCAGGGTCAGAAGGAGACGAATGGAAGACGGCCTTCAATACCCCTGAGGGCCATTTTGAGAATTTGGTTATGCCTTTTGGTTTGATGAATGCCCCAGCTGTTTTTCAGCATTTCGTGAACAGCATTTTTTATCATTTGATAGGAAAATTTGTATTAGTGCATTTGGATGACATTTTGATTTTTTCTCCTGATTTCAAAACTCATAAGGAACATTTACGTCAGGTCTTGCTCATCCTGCGGGAGAATAAATTATATGTGAAACTGGAAAAATGTGTGTTTGCGGTTCCAGAAATTCAATTTCTGAGGTTTCTCCTCTCCGCTTCTGGTTTTCGCATGGACCCCGAGAAGGTCCGCACTGTGCTTGAGTGGGAGCTTCCTGAGAATCAGAAGGCGCTGATGCGGTTTTTGGGCTTTGCCAATTATTACAGGAAGTTTATTTTGAATTATTCCTCTATTGTTAAACCACTCACTGATATGACCAGAAAAAGGGTAGATTTTTCTTCTTGGTCAGTAGAGGCGCGTAAGGCCTTTTCTAATATCAAGGAGAGTTTTGCTTCCGCTCCCATCTTAGTGCAACCTGATATTTCTTTACCCTTCATAGTTGAGGTTGATGCTTCTGAGGTGGGTGTGGGGGCGGTCTTGTCTCAGGGTTCCTCTCCTGCCAAATGGCAACCGTGTGCCTTTTTCTTGAAAAAACTCTCCTCCGCAGAGAGAAATTACAATGTGGGAGATAGGGAATTGTTGGCCATCAAGTTGGCTTTTGAGGAATGGCGCCATTGGCTAGAGGGAGCCAGACACCCTATTACCGTATTTACTGACCATAAAAATCTGGCCTACTTGGAGTCAGCCAAGCGTCTGAACCCGAGACAGGCCAGATGGTCTTTGCTCTTTTCTAGGTTTAATTTTGTGGTCACGTTCCGCCCTGGAGTTAAGAATGTGAAGGCAGATGCCCTGTCACGTTGTTTTCCGGGAGGCGGGAATTTTGAAGACCCGGGTCCCATTTTGGCTGAAGGTGTGGTGGTCTCTGCTCTTTTTTCTGAATTGGAGGCAGAGGTGCAGGCAGCCCAGTCAGAGGCTCCTGATCTTTGTCCTCCTGGGAGGTTGTTTGTGCCTCTTGCTTTAAGACACAAGATTTTTAAGGAACACCACGATACGGTCCTTGCTGGGCACCCGGGGGCAAGAGCCACACTGGATCTCATCGCTCGGAGATTCTGGTGGCCTGCGCTTCATAAGTCGGTTGAGGGTTTTGTGGCAGCCTGCGAGACTTGCGCTCGTGCCAAAGTCCCTCATTCACGGCCATCAGGTCCTCTCCTTCCGTTACCCATTCCTTCCCGTCCTTGGACACATCTGTCCATGGACTTTATAACGGACCTGCCTCGTTCCTCGGGGAAGACTGTGATTCTGGTGGTGGTGGACCGTTTTAGCAAAATGGTGCATTTCATCCCTTTTCCTGGTTTGCCCAATGCTAAGACGCTGGCGCAGGCATTTATTGATCACATTGTCAAATTGCACGGTATTCCTTCAGACATAGTCTCTGATAGGGGCATGCAGTTTGTTTCCAGATTCTGGAAGGCTTTCTGCTCTCGCTTGGGGGTTCGGTTGTCAATCTCTTCTGCTTTCCACCCGCAGTCGAATGGCCAGACAGAGCGCGTCAATCAGATTCTGGAGACATATCTGCGCTGTTTTGTGGCGGAGAATCAAGAGGATTGGTGTTCTTTTTTGTCCCTTGCTGAGTTTGCATTAAATAACCGTCGTCAGGAGTCCTCTGATAAGTCACCATTTTTTGGTGCATATGGGTTTCATCCGCAGTTTGGGACTTTCTCGGGAGAGGGGTCTTCTGGTTTACCTGATGAGGACAGATTCTCCTCGTCTTTGTCATCTATTTGGCAAAAGATTCAGGATAATCTAAAGAGCATGAGTGAGAGATATAAGCGTGTGGCAGATAAGAGACGTGTGCTTGGTCCGGACCTGAATGTTGGTGATCTGGTGTGGTTGTCTACCAAGAATATCAAATTGAAGGTTCCCTCCTGGAAGTTGGGTCCTAGGTGTATTGGGCCTTACAAAATCCTGTCTGTCATCAATCCTGTTGCCTACCGTCTTGATCTTCCTCAGACTTGGAAGATCCATAATGTTTTACATAAGTCCTTATTGAAACCTTATGTTCAACCCATTGTACCCTCGCCTTTGCCTCCTCCTCCGATTATGGTTGATGGGAATCTTGAATTTCAGGTCTCTAGGATTGTGGATTCTCGTCTTGCCCGCGGTTCTCTTCAGTACCTTGTTCATTGGGAGGGTTATGGTCCTGAGGAGAGGATGTGGGTCCCAGTGATGGACATTAAGGCCTCTCGTCTCATCAGGGCTTTCCATAGGTCCCATCCTGAGAAGGTGGGCTCTGAGTGTCCGGAGTCCACTCGTAGAGGGAGGGGTACTGTCACAACCAGACAGCTGAGAAGCTCTGACAGAGGCCTTTCAGAACCTCCTCCTTGAGTTCTCTTTGTTGTGCTGTTCAGTGCCTCTCTCAGCTGTCATGGAGTTGGACTGATTGCTTCCCTTTAAATTCTTCCCCATGGTGCATTACTGGGCGGCTTATACTTCTTCCTGCAGTGTGTGTGCATGCTGATCTTGTTTTCCAGTCTGCTACAAAGTTAAGTGCTGAACATTTATCTGTTATTTTCTGTTTGCTGGATCCCAGGTGACCCTGACTCCCTCCGTGTCTGGTGTAGGGAGCCGGTGGTCGTGTCCCCTCACTATTGTAGGGTGTTCAGGGGTTATATAGTTGAGGTACGTGGATATGCAACCTTCCACCTTTCGGATCTTTGCATAGGCTGAGCAGCCAGGGAAAGTCTCAGGTCTTGTGCAGGGGTCTCCCTTTTGGTTCCTTAGCTTTGGATCCACTCAGTCATATATGCATGTTGCTTTGTCTTGTTTCCTGTACACCGACTGTGACAGCACTAAGGCTAAATGCACATAAAGTTTTTGGGATGAGGATTTGAAGCAGACAAATACTGTATACAGTAAAGGAAGGATTTATACTTCTGGCTTTGGCAGAAAATCGGCTGTGTTTAGCCATGGTATGTTAGCATTTAGCATTATAGCTTCGCACAAATTTCCCATCATCTAAGTGTCCAGGCCTCATATTTATTGCTTTTGTCAAGGTTCCAGGCTCTATGTTTGTTTGCTCTGACTATTCACCATTGTATCCAGCTGTTCTTTGATTAGTCGCTGATTAAGTTAAATACAGCCCCTCCTCTATTGTTCACACCTAGAAGTGTAAATGTAAGGCTTTAGTTCTTCTGAGACATTGGTCTTCATCTAAAAAGCAAACTTCCTAAGTGCACAAAATCAAATTATACTAGAATTGTAACTAATGAAATATACACAGCAAACAATGTTTCTGCTTTCCACAACTATTACCCCTAATTTCCTGCACTGCCAAAAAAAACTGCACCCGGCAAGGAACTTCTTATCTCTCCCTCCATCTGACCTTCTCATACAGTTGCAAGAAAAATTATGTGAAACCTTTGGAATGATATGAATTTCTGCACAAATTGGTCATAAAATGTGATCTGATCTTAATCTAAGTCACGAAAATAGACAATCACAGTCTGCTTAAACTATTAACACACAAAGCATTAAATGTTACCATGTTTTTATTGAACACACCATGTAAACATTCACAGTGCAGGTGGAAAAAGTATGAGAACCCCTAGATGAATGACATCTCCAAGAGCTAATTGGAGTGAGGAGTCAGCCAACAGGCGTCCAATCAATGAGATGAGATTGGAGGTGTTGGTTACAGCTGCCCTTTCCTTTAAAAAACACACACTAGTTCTGGGTTTGCTTTTCACAAGAAGCATTGCCTGATGTGAATGATGCCTCACACAAAAGAGCTCTCCGAAGACCTATGATTAAGAATTGTTGACTTGCATAAAGCTGGAAAGGGTTATAAAAGTATCTACAGAAGCCTTGCTGTTCATTAGTCCACGGTAAGACAAATTGTCTATAAATGGAGAAAGTTCAGCACTGCTGCTACTCTCCCTAGGAGTGGCTGTCCTGTAAAGATCACTGCAAGAGCACAGCGCAGACTGCTCAATGAGGTGAAGAAGAATCCTAGAGTGTCAGCTAAAGACTTAGAAAAGTCTGTGGCATATGCTAACATCCCTGTTAGCAAATCTACGATACGTAAAACACTAAACAAGAATGGATTTCATGGGAAGATACCACAGAGGAAGCCACTGCTGTCCCAAAAAAACATTGCTGAACGTTTACAGTTTGCACAAGAGCACCTGGATGTTCCACAGCAGTACTGGCAAAATATTCTGTGGACAGATGAAACCAAAGTTGAGCTGTTTGGAAGAAACACACAACACTAGAAAAAGAGGCACAACACACCAACATCAAAACCTCATCCCAACTGTGAAGTGTGGTAGTGGGGGTATCATGGTTTTGGGCTGCTTTGCTGCGTCATGGCCTGGACAGATTACTATCATCAAAGGAAAAATGAATTTCCAAGTTTATTAATACATTTTGCAGGAGAACTTAAGGCCATCTGTCTACCAGCTGAAGCTCAACAGAAGATGGGTGTTGCAACAGGACAACGACCCAAAGCATAGAAGTAAATCAACAACAGAATGGCTTAAACAGAAGAAAATATGCCTTCTGGAGTGGCCCAGTCAGAGTCCTGACCTCAACCCGATTGAGATGTTGTGGTATGACCTCAAGAAAGCGATTCACACCAGACATCCCAAGAATATTGCTGAACTGAAACAGTTCGGTAAAGAGGAATGGTCAAGAATTACTCCTGATCTGCAACTACAGGAGTCGTTTGGTTGAAGTTATTGCTGCCAAAGGAGGTTCAACCAAAGGTTACTAAATCCAAGGGTTCACATACTTTTTCCACCTGCACTGTGAATGTTTACATGGTGTTTTCAATAAAAACATGGTAACAATTAAATATTTGTGTGCTATTAGTTTAAGCAGACTGTGATTGTCTATTGTTGTGACTTAGATGAAGATCAGATCACATTTTATGACCAATTTGTGCAGAAATTCATATCATTCCAAAGGGTTCACATACTTTTTCTTGCAACTGTATCTGTTCCTTAAAGGGGTTGTCCCACTTTGCTTTTTTAATCTTATCAGCAGTAGATGTCCTGATAACTTCCTGGTTCTCAGGCAGTTGAGTGAAGGCCACGCCTCCTCATGACTCACCCTGCGTGCTCGTTCATGTGTATGAGGTCATCCACATGGAGCCGTATGTGAGGTCCCGCCCCCCCCCAGTATAATAAACATTGAGTGCGGCCCCCCCCCCCAGTATAATATACATTTAGTGCGCCCCCCCCCCCAGTATAATATACATTCAGTGCGGCCGCCCCCCCCCCCAGTATAATATACATTCAGTGCGGCCACCCCCCCCCCCAGTATAATATACATTCAGTGCGGCCACCCCCCCCCCCAGTATAATATACATTCAGTGCGGCCACCCCCCCCCCCCCAGTATAATATACATTCAGTGCGGCCACCCCCCCCCAGTATAATATACATTCAGTGCGGCCACCCCCCCCCCAGTATAATATACATTCAGTGCGGACCCCCCCAGTATAATATACATTGGTGGCGCAGTGGGAAGTGCCAATGAGGGTTAAAAAAATAAATAAAAAATTAACTCACCTCCTCCAATTGTTCGCGCAGCTGCCGGTCTCCTGTTCTATCTTTAGGACCTGTGAAAGGACCTTTGGTGACATCACTGTGGTCATCACATGGTACATCATATGATCCATCACCATGGTAATGGACCATGTGATTAGCTCAGTGACGTCACCAAAGGTCCTTTCACAGGTCCTAAAGATAGAACAGGAGACCGGCAGCTGCGCGAACAATTGGAGGAGGTGAGTTAATTTTTTATTTATTTTTTTAACCCTCATTGGCACTTCCCACTGCGCCACCAATGTATATTATACTGGGGGGGTCCGCACTGAATGTATATTATACTGGGGGGGGGGTGGCCGCACTGAATGTATATTATACTGGGGGGGGGTGGCCGCACTGAATGTATATTATACTGGGGGGGGGGGGGTGGCCGCACTGAATGTATATTATACTGGGGGGGGGGGGGGTGGCCGCACTGAATGTATATTATACTGGGGGGGGGGGGGGGCGCACTGCGCCACCAATGTTAATACAAATGCAGGAGGTGGGTGCCGGAGTGAAATAGCCGGCACCCGACCTCTATGATAGGGGGCTGCGATCAGCGGCAGTTAACCCCTAAGGTCCCGCTCCCTGTCATAGAGGTCGGGTGCCGGCTATTTGATTCCGGCACCCGCCTGCTGTATTTGCGCATGCGCGGGCGTGCGCGTACTTGTAGGAATGGAGAGGCGGCCCGAGTACTTGTTCAGCCGTTGTGCGCAGGCGCGGCACAGCGATGCGGCCGGACGAAAGAGGCCGTATCCATGGGATACAGAAAACAACAAAGGAATCGCTTTACATGATTTTTTGAATGAAAGGTAGCTTTTGGATAATAACATGGATAGGAAGATATGTTGTGTGGGGGTAAATAGATTAGATAAAACCTATTTTATGAAGTGGGACAACCCCTTTAACATAAAACCTTCCTTCCTCTCTAGAGGGAATTGTAAGAATGATAGAGACAGAAAAACCTGGGAATGTAAAATGAGCCACTGTATCACACATAATAGGACTAGATACGCAGATCAGCAGGCAGTATCACACATGATAGGATTGGATACACAGCTCAGCAGAAAGTATCATACACGACAGGATTAGATAAACAGCTCAGTAGACAGTATCACACATAATGGGATTAGATATGCATTTAGCAGACAGTATCACACAGAAAAGGATTAGATCCACAGCTCAGCAGGCATTATCACACATGATAGGATCAGATACACAGCTCAGCAGAAATTATCACACACAACAGAATTAGATACACATCTTAGCAAAACGTATCACACATGATAGGATTAGATACACAGCTTAGCAGACAGTATCACACATGGTAGATTTAGATACACAGCTCATCAGAAAGTATCACACATGATAGGATTAGATATGCAGCTTTGCAGAGGCCTGTCTTAGAGGAGTTGGCGGATATTAAAACTGATCTGCGACAGATGGGTCAGAGGATAGAAAGCCTGGAATCTGTGCAGAATTCCGTGGTAGCTCATTCAGAGGCAGTAGCCGAGCGCTCATCGCAACATGCAGACTACATTAATAAGGCTCTACTCCTCATAGAGTATCAAGAGACCGTAGTCGGAGGAAAAATGTAAGAATAAAGGGACTGTACGAGCAAATCGCCCCAGAAGGTAGCAATGGAGATCTTTTGCAATCTTCTGGGCCAAGAAAGAGCGGCTACAATAATTATCGAACGCATCCATAGGGCGCTGCGCCCTAAACCCCAGCAGGGAGAACCGCCACGCGATATTATCTGTGGACTACTTTTTTATGTGGACACCGCTCAGATACTAGCAGCGGCAAGAGAAAAGCATCCAATCCAGTATGTGGACTCTGACCTGCAATTTTATATCGCGCCAGCTACTTTGGCCAAACGAAGGCTAATGAGGCCATTACTGGAAAAAGCATTAAGTACACGTGGCTCTTTCCGTTCGGTCTAGCTGTATGGATAAAAGGCAAGAGACTCACAGTTCAAATGCCAGACGATCTGGAAAGAATCTGGAGTGCATTAGAAACTGCACCAATTCCTGTACCTTCCTGGCTGCCTTTGGTGGAGGAACAAGATATCCCACAGCTCCCAAAGCTGGAAACATGGAAAGAAGTCCATCAAAGCCCAAGAAGACACCATCTAAGACAACGCACTCAATTAGCTGATGGACTGAGTCACATCAAGTCGAGCCAGTTTGTTCCTTGGTGGCTTTAGGTGCCGCATAGGTGCTGTGTTTTATAGTGTTATAGTGACAGTAATTGTCATTCAAGCGCATTTGTACATGCGCTCGTGATAGGCGCAGATTACCATTTTTATTGTTTAGTTGAATAGCTTAACCATTTATTTCCCTAATTGTCCTTTTCCCCCTTTACCGGGCGATCCTAACCTGGCTATAGAGTATTATAGTTAAGCATTGCAGAGGCTGTATCAGTGACACTACAAGTTACTACTCTATATGTCTTTAAACATTAAGGCTCATTAGCATTTGCAACCCTGTAGTTGTCTTTTATAGGTGATTTGGGGCGCATGACAACCCCGACCTCCGTCCCATTCACTGTCCCCATTCCCAAATTTGGGCGTTAGTGAAGGGGAGCTATCAGTTGTTACAGGCTAGACGCACCTCATTACCTGTTTCTCTGGGCCTAGGCCCATAATATTTCCTTGTCAAGATATTGTATTTATTTACTAGAATCTGTTTATTGACAGTTTATTAGCTGTAGATTCTTAGTTGTTGTTTGTGTCTTGTCTGTCTATACAGGGAGTGCAGAATTATTAGGCAAATTAGTATTTTGACCACATCATCCTCTTTATGCATGTTGTCTTACTCCAAGCTGTATAGGCTCGAAAGCCTACTACCAATTAAGCATATTAGGTGATGTGCATCTCTGTAATGAGAAGGGGTGTGGTCTAATGACATCAACACCCTATATCAGGTGTGCATAATTATTAGGCAACTTCCTTTCCTTTGGCAAAATGGGTCAAAAGAAGGACTTGACAGGCTCAGAAAAGTCAAAAATAGTGAGATATCTTGCAGAGGGATGCAGCACTCTTAAAATTGCAAAGCTTCTGAAGCGTGATCATCGAACAATCAAGTGTTTCATTCAAAATAGTCAACAGGGTCGCAAGAAGCATGTGGAAAAACCAAGGCGCCCATGAACTGAGAAAAGTCAAGCGGGCAGCTGCCAAGATGCCACTTGCCACCAGTTTGGCCATATTTCAGAGCTGCAACATCACTGGAGTGCCCAAAAGCACAAGGTGTGCAATACTCAAAAACATGGCCTGAGACATGGCCAAGGTAAGAAAGGCTGAAAGACGACCACCACTGAACAAGACACACAAGCTGAAACGTCAAGACTGGGCCAAGAAATATCTCAAAACTGATTTTTCTAAGGTTTTATGGACTGATGAAATGAGAGTGAGTCTTGATGGGCCAGATGGATGGGCCCGTGGCTGGATTGGTAAAGGGCAGAGAGCTCCAGTCCGACTCAGACGCCAGCAAGGTGGAGGTGGAGTACTGGTTTGGACTGGTATCATCAAAGATGAGCTTGTGGGGCCTTTTCGGGTTGAGGATGGAGTCAAGCTCAACTCCCAGTCCTACTGCCAGTTTCTGGAAGACACCTTCTTCAAGCAGTGGTGCAGGAAGAAGTCTGCATCCTTCAAGAAAAACATGATTTTCATGCAGGACAATGCTCCATCACATGCGTCCAAGTACTCCACAGCGTGGCTGGCAAGAAAGGGTATAGAAGAAGAAAATCTAATGACATGGCCTTCTTGTTCACCTGATCTGAACCCCATTGAGAACCTGTGGTCCATCATCAAATGTGAGATTTAGAAGGATTGAAAACAGTACACCTCTCTGAACAGTGTCTGGGAGGCTGTGGTTGCTGCTGCACGCAATGTTGATGGCAAACAGATCAAAACACTGACAGAATCCATGGATGGCAGGCTTTTGAGTGTCCTTGCAAAGAAAGGTGGCTACATTGGTCACTGATTTGTTTTTGTTTTGTTTTTGAATGTCAGAAATGTATATTTGTGAATGTTGAGATGTTATATTGGTTTCACTGGTAAAAATAAATAATTGAAATGGGTATATATTTGTTTTTTGTTACGTTGCCTAATAATTATGCACAGTAAGTCACCTGCACACACAGATATCCCCCTAAAATAGCTAAAACTAAAAACAAACTAAAAACTACTTCCAAAAATATTCAGCTTTGATATTAATGAGTTTTTTGAGTTCATTGAGAACATGGTTGTTGTTCAATAATAAAATTAATCCTCAAAAATACAACTTGACTAATAATTCTGCACTCCCTGTAGTCTTAATACCAGTATGTTGCTTCCCCCTCCCCCCCCCCCCGTTCCATTCGTCCCCATCTACCCACCTGCATATCTCACTTGCCCGCTCCAGCAACGTCTGTCGGTGATTCCTGATATTGCATATCTTTGCCAGCCAGATATTACACTATCACTCGGATTCTCTGGCCCTGAGCGGGGTCAACTGAAACGGGAATACAATGACGAATATAGTTGTCACTACCTTTAATTTAAAGGGGTTAAACTCTCCTAACAAAAGGAATAATGCAGTCTTTCTGTTGCGTAAATCCAAAACTAACATTGCATTTTTGCAGGAAACCCATTTTAGGAAAGGCAATATCCCAAAAATGCCAAATCGTCACTTCAACAGATGGTTCCACAGTTTCCAGGAGGCCTCACGCACGAAATGGGTTTCTACGGCGATACACAAAGACATCCCTTTTCAGGTATCTCAACAATACTCTGATGCGGAAGGTAGGGTTCTTTTACTTAAAGGGATTCTGTCACCTCCCCTAAGCCAAAAAACGATTTTAAAGCAGCCATGAAGCACAGCTTACCTTGATTAGGCTGTGCTCTTTTATCTTGAAATCCGTCCAGCAGTTACTGCAAAAAACGACTTTGATTGATATGTAAATGTGTCCTGAAGGTGCCCAGAGGGGCGTTTTTTTCTTCTTAGAGAGCCCAGTACCGCCCCTCTTACAGTGCCCAGCCCGCCTTCCTTGTACTGTCTAACCGCCGCCCCCAGCCTGCCACAGCCTCTCCTCCCTCTCCTCCCCCTCCCTCACGCCGAACGAACTTTCGCACAGGCGCAGTAACCACTGAGGGCTGCGCCTGTGCGATCAGCAGGAGACTGAGGGCAGCAGCTTCATCTTCGTCACTGGGCATGCGCCGAGCCCAGTGACGTCCGATGCTCGCTCTTCCCTCAGTCAGCAGAGAAGAGCGAGCATCGGACGTCACTGGGCTCGGCACAGGCGCAGCCCTCAGTGGTTACTGCGCCTGTGCGAAAGTTCGTTCGGCGTGAGGGAGGGGGAGGAGAGGCTGTGGCAGGCTGGGGGCGGCGGTTAGAAAGTACAAGGAAGGCGGGCTGGGCACTGAAAGAGGGGCGGTACTGGGCTCTCTAAGAAGAAAAAAAACGCCCCTCTGGGCACCTTCAGGACACATTTACATATCGATCAAAGTCGTTTTTTGCAGTAACTGCTGGACGGATTTCAAGATAAAAGAGCACAGCCTAATCCAGGTAAGCTGTGCTTCATGGCTGCTTTAAAATCGTTTTTTGGCTTAGGGGAGGTGACAGAATCCCTTTAAGGGTACTATTGCATCCAAAACTTATATGCAAATATCCAAGGGAGACTGGTCGTGGAGATTCAACATATAATATAGGGATGTGCTCGGAAGTAGAAAAACATATGAAAGAGTACTGTGAAATAAATGCGGGGAAGGGAGTAGACGCTCCAATAGTATGGGAAGCACATAAATCTTTCAACAGAGGAATCTTCATTGCCCTGGGCTCAAAACAAAAGAAGGCTAAACAGAGAGAAGTAGATAGCATACTACAACAGATTGCGGCGGTAGAGAAAATTCTAAAGAGAACCAAATCCATCCCACTTCAAGATGAACTAGTGGCCTTCAGAACCAAACTTAAACTTTTCCTGAATACTCAATCGGCAAAAAAATTCCTCTACTTCAAACATCTTATATATGCACATGGGGATAAAGGGGGGGCGATTAATATCTGCGCTTCTAAAAAAAAACCTAGAGCCAAATCCTTTATTCATAGAATTAAAACAGAGACAGGCAAGATGGTCTCATCCACAGAGGAGATAGCTAAGGCCTTCCACCTCTTCTATTCGGAATGTAACACAGGGCCCAAACGACAGAGATGATGAACAGAGGGCTGATAAAGAAAATGCATAATTTCTTGTCTTCATTAAATCTTCCCAACGTTAAGGCTTCAGTGGCGGCTGATTTAATCGCTCCAGTTTCAGAAGAAGAGGTCAGAGACATCCTGTCAGCATTTTCAGTTGACAGGCGGATGTGCTTATCAGTTATTATACCCCAGCAGCACTAAATACCTGCTCTGACAAAGCACTGGCGGCAGGCCAGCACTCCAAGGTGTGGAGCGCCAGTTTGTGCCGTGTCCAGCTTGTGCATCAGAGTGAGGGTGCTGGCGTGGTGTCATGAAACTGTACCAGGCCTTGGAGAGTGTTGCCCTGCCTCTGTTGGAACTGCTGTGTGTTCCCCTGGCCTCCCTACGTACTCTGCTGCCAGTGTTGTCAGCTGGAAATTTTTGGAACAACTGATATTTAGGATGTGAAAATGTTATACAGGAGATGTAGCGCAGGTAATGTCACTGTCACCAGCGTCTGCGGTGGTGTGCTGTTTGTCCCCTAAGCAAATTAGTTTCAGCACGGCCTGTTGCCGCTTCCCCACTGCAGTGCTACACTGCTTCCAACTACTGACTGATGGCTGACTGGTTCTGCAAGATGAGAATTCAGAAGTGGAGGTGGAGGAGGAGAAAGGGGGTTGCAGCCACTAATGTAGGTGGTGGCGTAAATCCTGATGGAAGTAGGGCCCGCAATCCTTGACGTCTGTAGCACCTGTGCCATCCCAGGGAACAACTCGCTCCCGGCCTCCACAACGTTCACCCAGTGTGCCATCAGGAAATGTAGCGTCCCTGGCCAAAAGCACTTGTCCATGTGTCAGTCGTTAAGTGGACCTTACCAATAAATGCATTGGTCAGGGGAAGGTGATGTTACGGGACACATGTTAGTGCAAGGCGGGGACCGCACACCGAGAAAAATAGTGTCAGCTAGAGACTGAGCAATGAGGGACTGCCGCCGCCATCAGGCTGCAGAAAGCCTCAGTGTCCACAAGCCTAAATGTCAACATTCCCAGGGCCAGCAATTTGGAAAGGTGCGCATTTAGTGCTATGGCCTGTAGGTGGGTGGTTGGGTATTTGCGCTTTCATTCAAAGGCCTTGGGTATGGACATCTATACGCTGCACTGGGACACAGAAGTGGATGTTCTAGCTGATGGTGCTTGCGAAGGTCCAGGTGCAGGGCGGGAGGCATCTGGGCCTGTGTCTTGGACAGGGGATTGGCCGGAACGTAACACAGGGAAAAGGAGGCAGTGGTGTGACCCACAGACACTGATTGTGGACCCAGGCATTCGACCTACCTATTAGGGTGCTTTGATGTCATGTGGCGGGTCAAGCTGGTGGTGGCGAGGTTGCTAGTGTTTCGCCCCTGCTTATTTTGGTACTGCACAGGTTGCAGATGACAATTCTTTTATCGTCCGCATTTTCCTCAAAAAAGCGCCAGACTGGGGAACACCTACACCTTGGAAGGGAGATTGCCGCAAGGGGGTGCTCCGGGGAGAAAAAAATTTGACTGAATGTCACTGATATTTAGGTTGGGCAAACATTATACAGGAGATGTAGCACAGGTAATGTCGCTGCCACTAGCAGCAAACAAATTAGACTGAATGTCACTGATATTTAGGATGGGAAAACGTTATACAGGAGATGTCTCTTACCTCTTTCACCAGTATATATATAGCACCCGATGGCGCGTTCCGGCCAGCCAATCACTGTAATGCCAGTAACCAACATGGCTGTGGCATTCCAGTGAGTGCCAGTACCTCTGCGCACATTTATTGGCTGCGTAGCAGCCAACAAACGTTCAGGGAGAAGACTCGAGCATCGTGCTCAGGAACACACGGTGTTCAGCTGAACACCGCGATGTGCCGAGCATCGCGATGCTCGAGTAAAAAAGTGTTCGGCTGAGCATGCTCGCCCAACACTATTCAAAACATAGCTTGGGCTGTTTTTTCTGTCACTTAGAAACAGCTGTTTTTGTCTTTATGTACAGTAGCGGCTAAAAGTTTTTAGAATGACACAAATATTAGTTTTCACAAAGTTTGCTGCTAAACTGCTTTTAGATCTTTGTTTCAGTTGTTTCTGTGATGTAGTGAAATATAATTACACGCACTTCACACGTTTCAAAGGCTTTTATCGACAATTACATGACATTTATGCAAAGAGTCAGTATTTGCAGTGTTGGCCCTTCTTTTTCAGGACCTCTGCAATTCGACTGGGCATGCTCTCAATCAACTTCTGGGCCAATTCCTGATTGATAGCAACCCATTCTTTCATAATCACTTCTGGAGTTTGTCAGAATTAGTGGGTTTTTGTTTGTCCACCCGCCTCTTGAGGATTGACCACAAGTTCTCAATGGGATTAAGATCTGGGGAGTTTCCAGGCCATGGACACAAAATGTCAACGTTTTGGTCCCCGAGCCACTTAGTTATCACTTTTGCCTTATGGCACGGTGCTCCATTGTGCTGGAAAATGCATTGTTCTTCACCAAACTGTTGTTGGATTGTTGGAAGAAGTTGCTGTTGGAGGGTGTTTTGGTACCGTTCTTTATTCATGGCTGTGTTTTTGGGCAAAATTGTGAGTGAGCCCACTCCCTTGGATGAGAAGCAACCCCACACATGAATGGTCTCAGGATGCTTTACTGTTGGCATGACACAGGACTGATGGTAGCGCTCACCCTTTCTTCTCCAGACAAGCCTTTTTCCTGATGCCCCAAACAATCGGAAAGAGGCTTCATCAGAGAATATAACTTTGCCCCAGTCCTCAGCAGTCCATTAACCATATTTTCTGCAGAAGATCAATCTGTCCCTGATGTTTTTTTTGGAGAGAAGTGGCTTCTTTGCTGCCCTTCTTGACACCAGGCCATCTTCCAAAAGTCTTCGCCTCACTGTGCGTGCAGATGCACTCACACCTGCCTGCTGCCATTCCTGAGCAAGCTCTGCACTGGTGGCACTCCGATCCCGCAGCTGAATCCTCTTTAGAAGACCATCCTGGCGCTTGCTGGACTTTCTTGGACGCCCTGAAGCCTTCTTAACAAGAATTGAACCTCTTTCCTTGAAGCTCTTGATGATCCTATAAATTGTTGATTGAGGTGCAATCTTAGTAGCCACAATATCCTTGCCTGTGAAGCCATTTTTATGCCATGCAATGATGGCTGCACGCGTTTCTTTGCAGGTCACCATGGTTAACAATGGAAGAACAATGATTTCAAGCATCACCCTCCTTTTAACAGGTCAAGTCTGCCATTTTAACCCAATCACCCTGACATAATGATCTCCAGCCTTGTGCTCGTCAACATTCTCACCCGAGTTTACACAACGATTACTGAAATGATCTCAGCAGGTCCTTTAATGACAGCAATGAAATGCAGTGGAAAGTTTTTTTGGGGATTAAGTAAATTTTCATGGCAAAGAAGGACTATGCAATTCATATGATCACTCTTTATAACATTCTGGAGTATATGCAAAATGCTATTATAAAACCTTCCGCAGCAACTATACCAATTTCTAATATTTATGTAATTCTCAAAACTTTTGGCCACGACTGTACAATATATCCAGCTCCAGATTGTATTCTCACATATTCTAGCACAATGCACCTATAAAAGTTTTTCTGAAAGTCTGGACTTAGATATTATTTGCCATAAAAGTATCTTGGGTTCACTATTATGTAACCTGCATTCATTGTTTTTCTGATTAGTAAATCATTTGTATTACCAGATTGAAGTTATTCAGAATTTATATTCAGTAGTTATTGTTTTCACATCACAGTGCTTCTGTTTAGTGCTATATTTTTTTGGCAAATTGTTTTACAGTCTAAAGTTACCTTTTCTTATCTACATTAAAATCTAATTTTAAAATTAAGTATTTCAGATGGGGAAGGTTTATTGGGTTAAAAATGAAAACAGAAGCTAGCAAGGAATAATACATAATTCTGCCTTTGTATTCTCCTTACTCTTTGAACACATTAAGACAGATGGAGCTGGATGAGAGGTATTAAAAAATCTTTGTATCAATGATAATTGCAACATATTGAAAGAAGGGGTTAGCAAAGGTTCAGCATTCTTCTGCTGCCCTTTTAATACAGTATGTATTCTAGGGTGAAAAAAAAAAAAAGTTAAAGCTTATTGGTGGAATATAATCAATACATCTTTGCACAATTATTACTGATACAAATTAATTGCATGTTTATAGTTAATTGGATTCATGGCTGCTGTATATGTCTTATTACTGATGGCAAATTTTTCTTCTAACTACAGTCCTTAGCTTGCATCTACTGTGCTGTTTTGGCCCGGTCTGGAAGTGGTTAAACGGTAAAGTGAATCTCCCCTTTTTAAAACCATGACGACCGGGTTTCTCAATGGGCATCTCCTTCTCCCTGGCTTTAGCGTGGTCTAATGGCAGGGGAGCACGTCACAGCCAGGGAGAAAAAACTGCTCAATTTCTTCCATTGTAAAAAGCGTCCATCTCTTCCATCCTGTACTGATGGTCTAAATTAGCATATCAGGCGCCAAAAACAGCGGGGCACACAGCGCCGGAATGGAGGGGTATTTAAAAAAAAAAGTGATTGCATCTGTAGGGGTTGCCCTATCTGGTAAGCATGCCAGTTTCTAACACATAAATCCATGAAAGATCCTCTTTAAATCAATTGGGCTAAGCTGCAATACCAAGCACTGCCACTATACAATGTATGGCACTGTGCTTGGAATGCTGCCGGGAGCCTACATCGCTCAACAGGGCTCACGTAAGCACAGTGGTGCCCTGAAACAGCTGATAGGTTGGAGCGGTGGGACGTGGACCCCCTCCAATCCTGAGGAAAATTCATCATTTTCTTTTCCCCTTTAAGTACAATGCTGTCCCTCAATAAATATTTCAAATGTATCTATTCAGCTGTTTCCATAACTTCAATATATTTTGAAAGGAGCAGCAGTGTGCATACTCGACCACCGCTTCACACACATACATTTCTCCTCACCCTGGTTATTTGGGAACCCGCTACTAAAGATTGATTTTAGGTAGGTGATAAATGTTTATTGTGGGGAAGAAAAACTTCAACAATTTTTTGAGCCAAACACAGTAGTATTAGAGACAAGCATAAGGTCCCTTTCACACGAGCGTGATTTCTGCGCGGGTGATGCGTGACGTGAACGCATAGCACCCGCACTGAATCCTGACCCATTCATTTTAATGGGTCTAAATACTTTTGCTTCCTCTTGGATCCACTTTTGGCTCTAGCTGCATCAAAAACAGACACAAAAACTGCATGCGTGACTCCAGCCTGAAAGTGGTATTCCGGTATAGAAAACTTGATTCCTTGATTGAAAGTATGCAGTTCAAAGTAAAAAGTATGCAGTCCAACATAAAAATTCTACAATATATAAAATTTTTATATTTTCAGAACTTTCCCGCATACTGTAAACACTCAATTAGTGAGGCAAAATATGATTATTACTTGATCCCTAGGGTTACAACTCGTACATCCACTTCAGAACTGGACAATCACGCTCAGTTCCAGCTTCAAGAACTTGATCATCTCCCTTTAGGGGAAATCATTCTATTGCAGATTTTTAATTTTCACTGCAGATATTACCACTTTTGGCGTGAAATCTGTAACACAATGCATAGCAAATTTCAAATATAAAACATGTATATTGCAGATTTTTGGGGAGATCCGCAAGTATTTTACAATTAAAAAGGCTTCTGTGTCACCAGGCATGGTACATGGATCAGGTGTTTGCCAAGGGCCAGGTAACATGGGTGAGGCAGAACTGGGTTAGGCAGAATAGTGGAGCAGACCTACAGAATGTAACTGAGAACTTGTATGAAAGGTCAGGCAGTGAGGGAGCACAATATGAATTGCACAAGGGGGAAGGGGGACTTGATGTTCAGACGCTGGGGAATTTCAGGTTCTGCTAAATCCATTCTTGCTGCATAGAAAAGGAGAAAAAAAAGGTAAAAGTGTAAAAAAAAAAAAAAGATAGTTATACATGTTTAAGATGTTTTAGTGTTTACAGCTGTTCTCTGTGTAATAATAATAACCCAACATTTTTTTTTACTACCATTCAGCTAATTATTCGCAGTTTGATAATCTAGAAAATGACTGTATGTCCTCAGTGTAATGCCTACAAGCCTTATTAATCTCATGCCAACTTGAATTTACCATTTAGTACAAGCTTGAATTTTTCTGTACAATTTGTAATTTTTATATTTAAATGTCCCACTGCCATTATAAATAGCCGCTTCTCTTGAGCCAGTTTCTTATTTAGCTAGTTTTTTCATCAAAATGTTTTCAAAAGTTATTTTTTTTAAATATCTTTTCATGAGTTTCACTGACATTCTCATAGTCAGTAAATTGCACTAATATGGCTAGAGGCACTGAAGGATGGCCTCATACGGACAAAGAAACATATTTTTATAATATTATTACAGTTGATTTTATTAAAACACAAATCAAAACCGACTATTTTATGGTCACTATATCTTAAGCAACCTTCTCTATAAGGTTCATATGATATATGATTTTTCAATGGGTTTCATTTTAAAATTGATCCCCCTCTGGTCAGGGCTATGAATTTGTATGTGCTATGCTATGTCAGTGTAACTGATCTTTACTGCAGCCTGTGGATTAATAAGCAGAGAAGTGTTATATTCAAGTATTGTGATAGTCCATGTAAGCTGTGTGCAGGCTTTAGTAAAGTATTTATTCTTCACATATAAAATAGAAAGGGCAATTTATTAATGAAGGCTATACAAACTATAAAAACTAAAAAGTTCCTAATTTTTCAAGTAAATTGTGTACATTATTATGTTATGTTGAAATAACTTAAAGAAGTTGTATCAACTCAGACATCATTAGCTTATGCCACCAATGTCAGAGGTGGGACCTCTGGGACCTGCACCTATCTCTTGAACAGGGCCCCTAAAGTGAACAAGAGTGCACCACATATGTGTGGTGTGCTTTCCATTCAGTTCTATGGGATTGCCAAAAATAGTCTAATTTCAGAAGTCCCATATGAATGGAGAGTGCACCATGGAAGCCTGACCAATGCTCCATTCAGCTCAATGGGACTGCTGGAAATAGCTGAGCCATGCCTGACTAATTTCAGAACTCTCATAGAAATGAATGGAGGGCGCTGTGCATGTACAGCTGTTCTCTGTTTACTTCTGGGGTTCCATTCTGGAGATAGGAGCAGGTCCCAAAGGTAGAACCCACAGCTGGTAAAAGAAACCCTTTAGAGTAAATATATAGTATTGTCAGAATAAAAATGCTTATGCCTATGTCATGTGGACATCAGTGAGAGTCCAGACCACAAAGGGGCTGCAGCTAGTGATGGCCTTGCAGTTTGGTTCGTGGCGAACTTTGCACGTTTGCGATCCGCCGAACATGCGAACATATAGCGATGGCCACGCGTGCCATATTCTTTTACATTGCGCCGAACTTTGACCTATGACACATCAATCAGGTGGGACAGGACAGCCAATTGAGATGTTTCAGCACATGGACACACCCCCAACCCTATAACAGAACCCGATCTGGCAACTTAGGGACACCAAACGCTAGCTAATAGGGCCACAAAAGTCCTTTTAAGGACTGGTAACATTTTGCTATTGATAAGTGTGATACACAGAGGGGTGTGATAAACTTATAATATACTTTCTAACAGAGAAAGTATATTATAGTGCATTTGTGTGCTTCCAGAAAATACTGATTGAGGGCTGTGATCTATCAGATTCCAGAAAATAGTGATTGAGGTTTTCCATATACCTGCTGTTATAGTCCGTTATTTAGCTCACCTTTCCAGAGGTGAAAAGGTAGTGGGATTAGTCAGCTAAGTCCTTTCATGTATTGTGTTTCCTTGCTGGCTTGATTCTAGGTGACCCTGACTCCCTCCGTATGAAGTGCAGGGAGCCGGTGGTCGTGTCCCCTCACTATTATAGGGTTTTCAGGTGTCACACAGTCTTAGGTACGCGGGCATACAATCGTCTACATTTTAGACCCTTGTATGTGCTTAGCAGTCAGAGTGAGCTCTTAGGGTTTTATAGGGGTCACCTATATGCTCCTTAGTTTGGGACCAAGCCAGTCGGACGTTTATTCATAACTTCCAGCTATCTGCAACATCATCCGTGACAGGTGCAGCTCATCAGGACCCAGGCTTATGTATTTTAACCCTTTCCTAAATAACTTTCTTCAGCATATGCTAAGAACCTGGGAGACACATACAGTACAGACCAAAAGCTTGGACACACCTTCTCATTCAAAGAGTTTTCTTTATTTTCATGACTATAAAAATTGTAGATTCACATTGAAGGCATCAAAACTATGAATTAACACATGTGGAATTATATACATAACAAAAAAGTGTGAAACAACTGAAAATATGTCATATTCTAGATTCTTCAAAGTAGCCACCTTGATTACTGCTTTGCACACTCTTGGCATTCTCTTGATGACATTTAAGAGGTAGTTACCTGAAATGGTCTTCCAACAGTCTTGAAGGAGTTCCCAGAGATGCTTAGCACTTGTTGGCCCTTTTGCCTTCACTCTGCGGTCCAGCTCACCCCAAACCATCTCGATTGGGTTCAGGTCCGGTGACTGTGGAGGCCAGGTCATCTGGCGCAGCACCCCATCACTCTCCTTCATGGTCAAATAGCCCTTACACAGCCTGGAGGTGTGTTTGGGGTCATTGTCCTGTTGAAAAATAAATGATGGTCCAACTAAACGCAAACCGGATTAAATAGCATGCCGCTGCAAGATGCTGTGGTAGCCATGCTGGTTCAGTATGCCTTCAATTTTGGATAAATCCCCAACAGTGTCACCAGCAAAGCACCCCCACACCATCACACCTCTTCCTCCATGCTTCACGGTGGAAACCAAGCATGTAGAGTCCATCCGTTCACCTTTACTGCGTCACACAAAGACATGGTGGGTGGAACCAAAGATCTCGAATTTGGACTCATCAGACCAAAGCACAGATTTCCACTGGTCTAATGTCCATTCCTTGTGTTCTTTAGCCCAAACAAGTCTCTTCTGCTTGTTGTCTGTCCTTAGCAGTGGTTTCCTAGCAGATATTCTACCATGAAGGCCCGATTCACACAGTCTCCTCTTAACAGTTGTTCTAGAGATGTGTCTGCTGCTAGAACTGTGTGTGGCATTGACCTGGTCTCTAATCTGAGCTGCTGTTAACCTGCGATTTCTGAGGCTGGTGACTCAGATGAACTTGTCCTCCGCAGCAGAGGTGACTCTTGGTCTTCCTTTCCTGGGGCGGTCCACATGTGAGCCAGTTTCTTTGTAGCGCTTGATGGTTTTTGTGACTGCACTTGGGGACACTTTCAAAGTTTTTCCAATTTTTCGGACTGACTGACCTTAATTTCTTAAAGTAATGATGGCCACTCGTTTTTCTTTACTTAGCTGCTTTTTTCTTGCCATAATACAAATTCTAACAGTCTATTCAGTAGGACTATCAGCTGTGTATCCACCTGACTTCTCCACAACGCAACTGATGGTCCCAACCCCATTTATAAGGCAAGAAATCCCACTTATTAAACCTGACAGGGCACACCTGTGAAGTGAAAACCATTTCAGGTGACAACCTCTTGAAGCTCATCAAGAGAATGCCAAGAGTGTGCAAAGCAGTAATCAAAGCAAAAAGTGGCTACTTTGAAGAACCTAGAATATGACATATTTTCTGTTGTTTCACACTTTTTTGTTATGTATATAATTCCACATGTGTTAATTCATAGTTTTGATGCCTTCAGTATGAATCTACAATTTTCATAGTCATGAAAATAAAGAACACTCTTTGAATAAGAAGGTGTGTCCAAACTTTTGGTCTGTACTGTATATACCCTCAATTACTTCACCCTGTGAGACACCACACTGCGTCCACAAAATTACTGCTTGAGGGGGATATACCAGCATCAACTAACAACTGATTGAGGCCTGCCATATGTCAGCTTCCACAAAATAGTGATAGAGGTTTTTCAGATACCTGCATCCACAAAATTACTGCTTGAGGGTGATATACCAGCTTCAACTAATAACTGATTGAGACCTTCCATATATCAGCTTCCACAAAATAGTGATAGAAGTTTTCCATATACCTGCATCCACAAAATACAGATTGCGGGTGATATACCAGCTTCAACTAACAACTGATTGAGGCCTGCCATATATGAGCTTCCACAAAATAGTGATAGAGGTTTTCCATATACCTGCGTCCACAAAATTACTGCTTGAGGGTGATATACCAGCTTCAACTAACAACTGATTAAGGTCTGCCATATATCAGCTTACACAAAATAGTGATAGAGGTTTTCCATATACCTGTGTCCACAAAATACAGATTGCGGGGTTTGATATACCTGCTTCAACTAACAACTGATTGAGGCCTGCCATATATCTGCTTCCACAAATAATGCTGTTCTCTAGGGACTTTGGCACAGGGTCATTTTGAAAATGACAGGCAGAGGAAAAGGCAGGCCGTTCTGCAGGATTGGTAGGAGTCAGGCAGGTGCACCAGGCCGGAGCCTAAGTGGGAAGTTGGAGAAGGTGCATGCGATTATGTCAAAGGATGCACCAGAGTTGGTTGAGTGGCTCACTCAGCCTTCCGCTTCTGCACCCTCCTCATCCTCTGTATTTGCACCCTACTCACTCTCTGCTGTGTACACCCCCAAAGACACCACCATCACCATCGCCCCTCCACTCAAGTCAGAGGAATTATTTACCTTACCATTCTTGTCATTTGATGTGGAAGAGGAGGTAGCAATGGCTGCCACCCTGCTGTCTGACGACAGTACTCAGATTAGCCCAAGGAGGGTGGTCCCTGCTGTTGCTGCCTACTCCAAGATCTCTAATGTCAGTGGTGGTGAAGGTGACGATGATGACGTGTCGATGGACGTCATGTGAGTGCCAACAAGAGAGGAAGAGGAGGGGGATTCAGAGAGAGAGACGGATAAGCAGATAGGGAGGAGAAGGAGGAGAAGTAGGCAAAACTCGAAGTACCCACGAGGCAAAACGCAGACTGCAACAGACTTTCTGGAGTG
Source organism: Bufo gargarizans (assembly GCF_014858855.1). Lineage (NCBI taxonomy): Eukaryota > Metazoa > Chordata > Amphibia > Anura > Bufonidae > Bufo > Bufo gargarizans. The sequence goes on along the minus strand of NC_058084.1, from coordinate 113,667,684 downwards.
AGCCATCCACCATGCATGGTCACATCTTGTTCTCCCAGGACGCTGGCACATGGCTCCGCAGTGTGGACTTTTTTTTTACGTGTCAGCTGCTGACAATAGTGTTGCAGCCTGTAATGTCAACGCATAAGTCGCGGTAAGCCCAACACTCACCAAGGGACGACTACCTTAACAAGGCATCTGGCCTCCCATCACCAAGCTCAGTGGGAGCAACACTGTCAGAACGAACAAAGCCACACTCCCAGCGCTCCACATCCTGCCTCTTCTCCTCCTCTTTCTCATCTCTCCTCCCATTTGTCCTCCACTCTACCTTCCACCATGCTGTCGTCATGTTCATCTGGCAGAAGGCAGGATTCCGTGGCCCAAATGTTCGAGCGTAAAAAAATGATGACCAGATAATCCTCTTTCCCAACGGCTGACTGCTGGCTTGTCAGAACTGTTAGCCCGCCAAGAAAATTTGTGGCTATTGGCACACCGCAGTGGAAGGTCCCCAGAAGGAAATATTTCTCCCAGAAGGGCATCCCGGAACTATATGGCCACGTTCAGTGGCAAGTTAATGTATCTAATATATCTCTGTCGGTGTCAAGATACAACTGACCACAGACACGTGGTCTAGCAATCATGGGCAGGGAAGATACATAACTTGTACTGCCCACGGGATGAACCTTCTGATGGCTGTCAAGCATGCAACCCGTGGCACCCATGTGGATTTGGTATTACCGCCACGGATTGCATTCAGGCCTGCCTCTTCTTCTCCTCCTCCTACTCCATCCTCCGTCTCCTCCTCGGCTGACTCCTCCTTTTCCACTGCTACCGCCTGTCACGGGGTAGAGTAGCGGGTATAAAGATAGGAGGTGCACCCTCTGAGCTGCCACCCTATCCCCTGTCCCTGCCTACTTGCACCACCCGCCCTAGGTGACACAGCGCAACTGGGCGACAGTCTCTGACCTGAGTAAGTGCAAGCAGAGATATAGAGACAGCAGGGAAGTGGACAGCCAATGAGAGGTAGCACTCGAGCAGACAGAGAGGTGGAACAAGCAAGGTACCACTAAAAATGGAAGGGTGAGGCGGGTCAACTAGCCGGGGTCAGTCCAGGAGGTCACGTTAGTGCAAGAGAAGAGGCAAAGACAAAATCCAAAAGCAAGCCGAGGTCAAAATCTGAGAGGTAGCGTCAAGGTTCAGGGAGCAGGCAGAAGAGGTGTCAGGAATCAGATCAAGGGTCAAATCCAAAAGCCGCCCTGGGAACAAGGCTGAACACAGATCCTCGCTCCCGAAGCTAAGCAGCAGGTCTGCAGCTGATGGGAGACCGAGGGCGCCTTTGGCGCCCCGTTACACCGCCTCTTCTGCTGCACCCCCCAAACTCCCCAGAACCTATTCGACGTGCCAGGTGAGAGGTTGCCATGCTGTTGTGCCTGGAAGCCAAGAGCCACACTGCTTTCAACTCTGCGGTCACAGGCCGATCAGTGGCTAATCCCACTCAATTTGACAGTTAGTAAAGTTGTGTGTGACAACAGTGCCAATCTGCTGAGCACGCTGAAACAGGGCAAAATGACACATGTGCCATGCATGGCACATGTTCTGAACTTAGTCGTGAAGCGATTCGTTTCCAAATACCCTTGGTCCAGGACGTCTTGCGGCAGGCCAGGAAAATCTCTGGCCATTTTAGAAGATCTTACACGGCCATGGCTCGCCTTGCTGACATTTAGCAGCGACACCACCTGCTCGTCAGACGCCTGATTTGTGACTGCCCGACTCTCTGGAACTCCACCTTGTATATGCTTGATAGGCTTCTCCAGCAGAAACGTGCCATTAACGACTACCTGTACAAACTATGCGGCATGACAGGTTCTGGGGAGCTTGGTTTCTTTTCACCGCGCCAGTCGCTGCTCATGCACAACACATGCAGACTTCTGCGGTCATTTGATGAGATCATCAAACTGGTCAGTTGCAGCCAGGGCGCCATCAGTGAAATCGTACCTTACGCCTTCTTTCTGCAGCGTGCATTGCGTTGTGTCATTGATCAAGCCGTCGAGGAGCAGGAGCTGGAAGATGAGGAAGTTGCAGTGCTGAATGAATTCCCAGGGGGGGCTACTCCATCTGAGACAAGTCAGCAGGAGTCTGATAAAGAGTCAGAGGAGGATGGTGACCCTCGTATAAAAAGCATAATGGGTAAGGACCAGTACTGGGTGGCAACGTACTTAGACACCCGGTACAAACACAAAATGGCAGACATGTTACCAGCATCACAGAGGGCTGTCAGAATGCAGCATTTCCAGGCCTTGCTGTGAGAAATGCTGAATTCTGCTGTTGCGGGCGCTGGCAGAGGAATTTCCACCCACAGAGAAACAGGTATGGGTACCAATCCTACCGTGCCTGCAAGAAGAGGGCGGTTTGAAGATGTGTTGGATGTGTTGGTCACTTCGGATATGAGATCATTCTTGCAGCCAATCCGTCAACAGTCTCCCTCCGGATCCAGCCTCTGGGAACGCCTCGACCGACAGGTGTCCGACTACATCGGGTTAACGGCTGATGTGGACGCTCTGAGAAGCAAGGAACCTCTGGACTACTGGGTGTGCAGGCTTGACCTGTGGCCAGAGCTGGCAAAATTTGTTATGGAACTCTTGATTTGCCCCTCGTCAAGTGTCCTGTCCGAAAGGACGTTTAGAACAGTACGGAGGATCGTGACCAATAAGCGCACTCAAATGAATATATGTAGGGAAAGGATGCTAAAACAAAATCTTTATTATATTGTATCAATAAAATATAGGGGTATCCACCCGAAACTGCATGAACCAGCTACTTGAACCGTCACTGATTTATGGGACCACCCTCATCGTAACCACACTAATGAAGGTGGAACTATATGGGAAAGAGTGAAGGGTGGATCCCATAAACTAAAACCCACCAACACTAAGGGGGGGGGGGGGGGCAAAACACCACAGGGTCCTAGGTGTGTGACCTGGGGGAAGTACTGCATAGCTGGATATCTGGTACCAAGTGTAACACCAGGTATCACTCCTAACAGTGAATGTCAGTGCGCAGACATCCACTGCACTAACATAATACAGGTGCAGGACTATGGCAGGGTAAAACCATTGACTCCGTCTGATGTAACTGGAGCACTGATTCCCCTGACACTGTCCTAAATGGTAAGTGCTCGTCCTCCCCACCAGAGGAATGAAAGATGAGAAGTTCTCTTTGTAGCGGGGTCGAGAAGGGTAAGCAAACAGTAATCCGTGTTGTCTAAAATGCGGATAATGCGCGGGTCACGGGAAAGGCAGCCTAACATGAAGTCAGCCTTGTGTGCCAGAGTACCAACAGGCAAGACTTCGCTGTCATCATCAGGAGGATCACTCTCAATCTCCTCATCCTCTTCCTCCTCTTCTGCCCACCCACGCTGAACAGATGGAATTAAACTTCCATGTGTACTACCCTCTGTAGCGGAGGCAACCGTCTCCTGCTCCTCCTCCTTATCGTCCAATTCGTGCTGAGAAGACGAACTGAGGGTGGTCTGGCTATCACCCTGTGTAATGTCTTCCCCCATTTCCACCTCTTCCACGTGCATAGCGCCATTCTTAATTGTGAACAGCGAGTGTATGAGACACAGAAGTGGGATGGTTGCACTGATGATAGAGTTATCGCCGCTCACTATCTGTGTTGATTCCTCAAAGTTTCTTAAAACCTCACAGAGGTCAGACATCCATGCCCTCTCCTTGCTTGTGAATAGCGGAAGCTGACTGGAAAGGTGATGACCATGTTGCAGCTGGTATTCCACTACTGCCCTCTGCTGCTCACAAAGCCTTGCCAACATGTGGAAAGTGGAGTACCAGTGCATAGTACAACAGCCAGTGAGCTGGGAATTTCAAGCGCTGCCGCAGCATTGACAGGCAGCCTGAAGCTGTCGATGACTTTCGGAAATGTGCACATGCGCGGCGCACCTTCACCAGTAGCTCGGGCAAATTGAGGTAGGTTTTGAGAAACCACTGAACCACAAGGTTGAACACGTGTGCTATGCATGGCATGTGTTTGAGCTTGCCGAGCTCCAAAGCCACCACCAAGTTACTGCCATTATCAGACACAACCATGCCTGGGTTAAGTGGCGAGAGCCACAGCTCAGTCTGGTTTCTTATCCCCTGCCACAGCTCTGCTGTGGTGTGCTGTTTGTCCGCTAAGCATATCAGCCTCAGATTTGCCTGTTGCCGCTTCCCCGCTGCAGTGCTACACTGCTTCCAGCTAACGACTGATGACTGACTGGTGCTGCACGCAGATAAATCGGAGGTGGAAATGGAGGAGGAGAAGTGGGGAAGTGAAGTTTGGAGCCACTAACGTAGGTGCTTGCTGAAACCCTGGTCGACATAGAGCCCGCAATCAGGCTGTGGAAGGCCTCAGTGTCCACAAGCTTAAATGGCAACATTTCCAGAGCCAGTAATTTGAAAGCTGCGCATTTAGTGCTATGGCCTGTGGGTGGGTGGCTGGGTATTTTCACTTGTGTTCAAAGGCCTGGGGTAAGGACATTTGGACGCTGCGCTGGGACATGGAAGTGGATATGGTCGCTGATGGTGCTTGTGAAGGTCCAGGTGCAGGGCGGGAGGCATCTGGGCCTGCGTCTTCAACAGGTGATTGGCCAGCACGTAACACAGGGGAAAAGGAGGCTGTGGTGTGACCCGCAGACACAGATTGTGGACCCAGGAGTTTGGTCCACCTATTACGGCGCTTTGATGCCATGTAGCAGATCATGCTGGTAGTGTTGAGGTTGCTAGTGTTCACGCCCCAGCTAATTTTCGTATGGCACAGGTTGCAAACTACTATTATTTTGTTGCCCGAACTTTCCTAAAAAAAGCGCCATACTGTACATACATGTACCCCTTGACAAGGGAGATTTCCGCAAGGGGGTGATCCATGGAACAGTTGTGGGCCTGTTTGATGTGACCTGCCTTCTCCCTTTTTCCACCCACTGCTTATTCCAGTCTGGTGCTGCAGATCCCTCTCCCTCTGTACTGCTGTCCTCGCTCGGCTTTCCACCTTCCCAGGTTGAGTCAGTGACCTCATCGTCCACCACATCCTCTTCCACTTCCTCACTCTGATCATTATCCTGATTTGTTGACCTAACCACATCAGTGATTATAAATTGTGTCTTATCCTCTTCACCAACCTCTTGAGACAATAATTGCGGTTGACTCATTGGCAACTGTGTCTCATCATCATCCACCTCATTAAACAATAATTGCCATTCCCCATCGTCATGTTCTTGTGACTGTGGATGCTCAAGAGTTTGGGAATCAGGGCACAAGATTTCATGTCCCTCTTCAAGCGCGCTTGGCGAGAGGTCCAAAATCAAATAATGGTGATGAAGAGAGGTCCTCTGAATATCCGTGTGGGATCACTTGTTTGCCCAGACTGTACATGGTGGGAGGAAGGAAGATCAAGGTGAGGATTGTGTTGAACAGATTCCTGGCTACTGAGACTGGACTTGGTGGTGCTTAACCGACTGGAAGCATTATCTGCTGCAATCCAACCGACCACCTGGTCGCACTGGTCTGACTTCAAGAGTGGTGTCCTGCGCCGCCCTGCAACCTGGGACATGAAGCTAGGTATCATGGATGATTGTTTTTCTTGTGCTCTGGCAGCAGGCACAGTTTCTCCGTGCCCAGGGCCACGGCCTCTGTGTGCACTTCCCTGTCTCTTACTGCTCACCTTCTTAATTTAAAATGTGATATAAGCTTGAAAGAATGTCACACGTACAGTAGCGTAGAATTTGGAAGTGAATGCGGCAAAAAAAAATTACAAAGGTATTTGTGATTAGGAAACGTTATACAGGACAGGTACGACAGGTAATGTAACTGTTCGCAGTTTCTACGGAAAAAGGTAAATTGGATGTCTATTTTAGGGATGCACAAACTTTAAACAGGAGATGTGGCGCAGATAATTTAACTGTCCGCAGCAGCCACCGTCTACGAAAAAAGTGCACTTGATGTCACTGATATTTTAGGGATGCACACACTTTAAACAGGAGATGTGGCACTGATAATTTAACTATCCGCAGCCGACACCATCTACGGAAAAAGTGCACTGGATGTCACTGATATTTTAGGGATGCACGCACTTTAAACAGGAGATGTGGCGCAGATAATTTAACTGTCCGCAGCGGAAACCTCTACGGAAAAAGTGCACTGGATGTCACTGATATTTTAGGGATGCGCATACTTTAAACAGGAAGAGTGACGCAGATAATTTAACTGTCCGCAGCACACACTGTCTATGGAAAAAGTGCACTGGATGTCACTGATATTTTAGGGATGCACACACTTTAAACAGGAGATGTGGCATGGATAATTTAACTGTCCTCAGCGGACACCGTCTACTGAAAAGGTGCACTGAATGTCACTGATATTTTAGAGATGCGTACACTTTAAACAGGAGATGTGGTGCGGATAATTTAACTGCCCGCAGCGGACACCGTCTACGGGAAAAGTGCACTGGATGTCACTGATATTTTAGGGATGCGCATACTTTAAACAGAAAATGTGGAGCGGATAATTTAACTGTCCTCCACGGACACTGTCTACTGAAAAAGTATACTGGATGTTTCTGATATTTTAAGGATGCACACACTTTACACAGTAGATGTGGCACAAATAATTTAACTGTCCACAGCGGCCTATTGCATGGTATTTAGTGCAGGATGGGCTAAAAATATATATTGCTGCTGTAACACACAATAGTCCTTAAAAGGACTTTTGGGTCTCTGAAACGGCTCATTTAGGATCGGCCCTTCAGTTTTTTGAGCTGTTCTTCACTGCGGATCTCTATGACCTAGTTGTGGCAGAAACCAATCGCTACGCCACACAGTTTGTTACCGCCAATCCGGAAAGCTTCTATGCCCAGCCTTTCTGGTGGAAACCAGTCACAGTTTCCGAGTTAAAATTTTTTTGGGGCCTTATCCTCAGCATGGGTCTAACTAAAAAAAATGTATTGCGGTCATATTGGTCTAAAGACCCAATACATTACATGCCCAATGTCCAGGGCACGTTTTGAGGTCATCATGTGCTTTATGCATTTCGCTGACAATAGCACCTGTCATCCAAGAGGCCACCCTGCTTATGACCGGCTCCACAAAATTCGGCCCCTCATAGACCATTTGTCACCCAGATTTGCAGATGCGTATACCCCTAATCAAAACATCTGCATAGACGAGTCCCTAGTACATTTTACCGGGCGCCTTGGCATAAAACAGTACATCCCCAGCAAGCGCGCCCGGTATGGGGTCAAACTGTATAAGCTCTGTGAAAGGGCCACAGGCTGTACATATCGTTTTAGGGTCTATGAGGGAAAAGACTCAAAACTGGAGCCAGTCGGATGTCCTGACTACCTGGGGAGCAGTGGCAAGATTGTCTGGGACTTGGTGTCACCCTTACTCCACAAGGGGTACCACTTATACGTGGACAATTTTTACTCAAGCGTGGCCTTCTTTCGGCACTTACATCTAGTCGGAATTCAATGCTGTGGCACTGCGCGACCTAGTCGCCGGGGCTTTCTCCCAACGGCTCGTTAGTACCCGACTTGCACAGGGGGAGAGGGCTGCCTTGTGTGACCAAGAACTGCTCGCGGTGAAGTGGAGGGACAAGAGGGACGTTTACCTTCTGTCCACCATTCACGCAGACACGACTGTACAAGTTGAAAGGGCAACTGGAGTCATTGAAACCCCTCTCTGTCCACGACTATAACCTTCACATGGGAGGGGTGGACTCCAATGACCAGATGTTGGCTCCCTATTTAGTTTCCCGATGCACCAGACGCTGGTATAAGAAGGTGTCTGTATATTTGATCCAATTGGCTCTTTATAATAGTTTTGTTCTCTACAGTAAGGCTGGGAGAACAGGATCTTTCCTAAAATTCCAGGAAGAGATCATTTCGGAAATCCTGTATCCAGGATATTTCTCTCACCCAGCATGGGTATATGTAAAAAGACATCCCAAATACCACATGTGTGACACTTTTTTGCAGCCAAGGTGGGCAAATGGGCCCACATTCCAAAGAGCACCTTTCGGATTTCACAGGCCATTTTTTACAGATTTTGATTTCAAACTACTTTGCACGCATTAGGGCCTCTAAAATGCTAGGGCAGTATAACTACCCCACAGGTGGCCCCATTTTGGAAGGAAGACACCCCAAGGTATTTCATGATGGGCATAGTGAGTTCATGGAAGTTTTTATTTTTTGTCACAAGTTAGTGGAATATGAGACTTTGTAAGAAAAAATTAAATAATTCATCATTTTCCGCTAACTTGTGACAAAAAATAAAAAGTTCTATGAACTCACTATGCCCATCAGAGAATACCTTAGGGTGTCTACCTTCCGAAATGGGGTCATTTGTGGGAGATTTTCTACTGTCTGGGCATTGTAGAACCTCAGGAAACATGACAGGTGCTCAGAAAGTCAGAGCTGCTTCAAAAAGTGGAAATTCACATTTTTGTACCATAGTTTGTAAACGCTATAACTTTTACCCAAACCATTTTTTCCCCCAAACATTTTATTTTATCAAAGACATGTAGAACAATAAATTGAGAGAAAAATGTATATATAGATGTCGTTTAAAAAAAAATAATTAACAACTGAAAGTGAAAAATTTCATTTTTTTGCAAAAATTTCGTTAAATTTCAATTAATAACAAAAAAAGTAAAAATGTCAGCAGCAATGAAATACCACCAAATTAAAACTCTATTAGTGAGAAGAAAAGGAGGTAAAATTCATTTGGGTGGTAAGTTGCATGACCGAGCAATAAACCGCTAAAATTGTGGAGTGCCGATTTGTAAAAAGGGCCTGGTCACTAGGGGGGTATAAACCTGTGGTCCTTAAGTGGTTAATCTGTTCTGTTATACATAGACTTACTGTGCATCGGACTCAGTCTCAACAGACGGTCTAGTTTATCTAGTTCACCTGCTCCTGCCACCACTATTAACGGAAAACACCTGCTACTATTATTACTACTACCCATAGACAGCCATTCTGCTGCCTTGTATATTCCATGCTATGCTGATTCTGCTGCTGCTATTGCGGCCGCATGTCACTATATCCATACCCTTACAACATCCACACTGCAATGCTACTGCTCCCAGTTAAAAGTGAGAATTTCAGGCTCGTTCACAATGAGTCACTTTTTCTTCTGGCAATCACCACTAGTGCGTGTTGTATAGGCAGGCATTCCTACCCTGTCAAGGCATCATTTTTGGATGCTTGGTCCTCTGCAAGCTACTTTTTTTAAATCCTATAAATCATCTTAAATATGTAATTAACAGAGATTTTTAACTGCCATTTGACAACTCCTAGGCAGGATAATAATAGATATGAATTTAATCTATTTGCATACAGTCTGTCCAACGGTGAACTGGTGGATTCCAAACTCTTTAGAGATAGTTTTGCAACCAGTTTTTGTAACAATCCTAATGAGAGTTGAGCGAATCGACATTAACAAAGTGGACTTCATTCTGTATTTAAAGAAAAATTTGATTCATCACGAAGATGAAGTTCCTTGCGCTTCGAAAAACTATTTTTAAACAATATTTCCTAAAATGGTGGTAAAAAAACTAAAAATACATACCTCATCCATTTTCTTGCAGAGAGGCTATGGTGGCAATCTTGATTGAGGAAAAAAATGCGCCAAATCTCATGCGCACTGACGTGACATCACCACGTCATCAAATTTGATAACTTCACTCATCTCTACTGATGAGCATGAACATCTCTTCTTCTGAAGTCCTCAGAAATTTCCTTTGCTTGTGCATACTTCCACATCAGACTTTGATAGATCCCTGTTATTTAAATAAAACAGGTCGCCCACTCACACCTGATTATCATCCCATTGATTAAACACACCTGACTCTAACTTCACCTTGAAAGTATCTGCCAGTCCTAAAAGTTCAATACTTTGTCACTCACAGTCATAAAATAATATATAATTTTCCTCAATAAATAAATGACCAAGTCTAATATTTTTGACTCTCTTATGTGATTTGGTTATCTAAATTGACTTATAGTACTTGTGTGATAATCTGATGTATGTTTAGGTCAAATTCACGTATATAGTAATATAGAAAATTCTGAAGGGTTTACAAACTTTAATGCACCACTGTAGGCATATCACTTATGCATAAGCAGCAAGCCAGTGCTTATGGATCTGCTTGCAATAAAATACACTATCATATGGCTGTCAAATACATAATGAAGAGCACAGAATATGGATATTATTTAACCGCTACAGGACCGCCGTACGCAGGATTGCGTCCTGCCGGCGGCCCTGCTCTTCTGGGTGGACGCATATACAAGCCCTCCCGCGATACCCGAGATTTCCTGTGAACGTGCGCACGCAGGCGCACGCGCTCACAGGAACAGAAGGTAAGAGAGTTGATCTCCAGCCTGCCAGCGGCGATCGCTCGCTGGCAGGCTGGAGATCTGATTTTTTTAACCCCTAACAGGTATATTAGACGCTGTTTCGATAACAGCGTCTAATATACCTGATACCTGGTCCTCTGGTGGTCCCTTTTGTTTGGATCGACCACCAGAGGACACAGGTAGATGTGTAAAGTAGCACCAAACACTACATTACACTACACCCCCCCTGTCACTTATTAACCCCTTATGAACCCATGATCACCCCATATAGACTCCCTGATTACCCCCCTGTCATTGATCACCCCCCTGTCATTGATCACCCCCCTGTCAGGCTCCGTTCAGACGTCCGTATGATTTTTACGGATCCACGGATACATGGATCGGATCCGCAAAACACATACGGACGTCTGAATGGAGCCTTACAGGGGGGTGATCAATGACAGGCGGGTGATCACCCATATAAATTCTCTGATCACCCCCTGTCATTGATCACTCCCCTGTCATTGATCACCCCCCTGTAAGGCTCCATTCAGACGTCCGCATGTGTTTTGCGGATCTGATCCATGTATCCATGGATCCGTAAAAATCATTCGGACGTCTGAATGGAGCCTTACAGGGGGGTGATCAATGACAGGGGCGTGATCACCCATATACACTCCCTGATCACCCCCTGTCATTGATCACCCCCCTGTAAGGCTCCATTCAGACGTCCGTATGATTTTTACGGATCCATGGATACATGGATCAGATCCGCAAAACACATGCGGACGTCTGAATGGAGCTTTACAGGGGGGTGATCAATGACAGGCGGGTGATCACCCATATACACTCCCTGATCCCCCCCTGTCATTGATCATCCCCCTGTAAGGCTCCATTCAGACGTCCGCATGTGTTTTGCGGATCCAATCCATGTATCCATGGATCCGTAAAAATCATTCGGACGTCTGAATGGAGCCTTACAGGGGGGTGATCAATGACAGTGGGGTGATCACCCATATACACTCCCTGATCACCCTCTGTCATTGATCACCCCCCTGTAAGGCTCCATTCAGACGTCCGCATGTGTTTTGCGGATCCGATCCATGTATCCATGGATCCGTAAAAATCATACGGACGTCTGAATGGAGCCTTACAGGGGGATGATCAATGACAGGGGCGTGATCACCCATATACACTCCCTGATCACCCCCTGTCATTGATCACCCCGTTGTAAGGCTCCATTCAGACATCCGTATGATTTTTACGGATCCATGGATACATGGATCGGATCCGCAAAACACATGCGGACGTCTGAATGGAGCCTTACAGGGGGGTGATCAATGACAGAGGGGTGATCACCCATATACACTCCCTGATCCCCCCCTGTCATTGATCATCCCCCTGTAAGGCTACATTCAGACATCCGCATGTGTTTTGCGGATCCGATCCATGTATCCATGGATCCGTAAAAATCATTCGGACGTCTGAATGGAGCCTTACAGGGGGGTGATCAATGACAGGGGGGTGATCACCCATATACACTCCCTGATCACCCCCTGTCATTGATCACCCCCCTGTAAGGCTCCATTCAGACGTCCGCATGTGTTTTGCGGATCCGATCCATGTATCCATGGATCCGTAAAAATCATACGGACGTCTGAATGGAGCCTTACAGGGGGGTGATCAATGACAGGGGGGTGATCATCCATATACACTCCCTGATCACCCCCTGTCATTGATCACCCCCCTGTAAGGCTCCATTCAGACGTCCGCATGTGTTTTGCGGATCCGATCCATGTATCCATGGATCCGTAAAAATCATTCGGACGTCTGAATGGAGCCTTACAGGGGGGTGATCAATGACAGGGGGGTGATCACCCATATACACTCCCTGATCACCCCCTGTCATTGATCACCCCCCTGTAAGGCTCCATTCAGACGTCCGCATGTGTTTTGCGGATCCGATCCATGTATCCATGTATCCGTAAAAATCATACGGACGTCTGAATGGAGCCTTACAGGGGGGTGATCAATGACAGGGGGGTGATCAGGGAGTCTATATGGGTGATCACCCCCCTGTCATTGATCACCCCCCTGTAAGGCTCCATTCAGACATTTTTTTGGCCCAAGTTAGCGGAAATATATATTTTTTTTTGTTTGTTTTTTCTTACTAAGTCTTATATTCCACTAACTTGTGTCAAAAAATAAAATCTCACATGAACTCACCATACCCCTCACGGAATCCAAATGCGTAAACATTTTTAGACATTTATATTCCAGACTTCTTCTCACGCTTTAGGGCCCCTAAAAAGCCAGGGCAATATAAATACCCCACATGTGACCCCATTTCGGAAAGAAGACACCCCAAGGTATTCCGTGAGGGGCATATTGAGTCCATGAAAGATTGAAATTTTTGTCCTAAGTTAGCGGAAAGTGAGACTTTGTGAGAAAAAATCAAAAAAAAAATCAATTTCTGCTAAATTATGAAAAAAATAAAAAATTCGATGAACTCGCCAGGCCCCTCATTGAATACCTTGGGGTGTCTTCTTTCCAAAGTGGGGTCACATGTGGGGTATTTATACTGCCCTGGCTTTTTAGGGGCCCGAAAGTGTGAGAAGAAGTCTGGGATCCAAATGTCTAAAAATGCCCTCCTAAAAGGAATTTGGGCACCTTTGCGCATCTAGGCTGCAAAAAAGTGTCACACATCTGGTATCGCCGTACTCAGGAGAAGTTGGGGAATGTGTTTTGGGGTGTCATTTTACATATACCCATGCTGGGTGAGAGAAATATCTTGGTCAAATGCCAACTTTGTATAAAAAAATGGGAAAAGTTGTCTTTTGCCAAGATATTACTCTCACCCAGCATGGGTATATGTAAAATGACACCCCAAAACACATTCCCTAACTTCTCCTGAGTACAGCGATACCAGATGTGTGACACTTTTTTGCAGCCAAGGTGGGCAAAGGGGCACATATTCCAAAGTGCACCTTTCGGATTTCGCAGGCCATTTTTTACACATTTTGATTGCAAGGTACTTCTCACACATTTGGGCCCCTAAATTGCCAGGGCAGTATAACTACGCCACAAGTGACCCCATTTTGGAAAGAAGACACCCCAAGGTATTCCGTGAGGGGCATGGCGAGTTCCTAGAATTTTTTATTTTTTGTCACAAGTTAGTGTAAAATGAAGATTTTTCATTTTTTTTCTTTTTTCCTTACAAAGTCTCATATTCCACTAACTTGCGACAAAAAATAAAAAATTCTAGGAACTCGCCATGCCCCTTACGGAATACCTTGGGGTGTCTTCTTTCCAAAATGGGGTCACTTGTGGCGTAGTTATACTGCCCTGGCAATTTAGGGGCCCAAATGTGTGAGAAGTACTTTGCAATCAAAATGTGTAAAAAATGGCCTGCAAAATCCGAAAGGTGCACTTTGGAATATGTGCCCCTTTGCCCACCTTGGCTGCAAAAAAGTGTTACACATCTGGTATCGCCGTACTCAAGAGAAGTTGGGGGATGTGTTTTGGGGTGTCATTTTACATATACCCATGCTGGGTGAGAAAAATATCTTGGTCAAATGCCAACTATGTATAAAAAAAATGGAAAAGTTGTCTTTTGCCAAGATATTTCTCTCACCCAGTATGGTTATATGCAAAATGACACCCCAAAACACATTGCCCAACTTCTCCTGAGTACGGCGATACCAGATGTGTGACACTTTTTTGCAGCCAAGGTGGGCAAAGGGGCACATATTCCAAAGTGCACCTTTCGGATTTCACCGGTCATTTTTTACAGATTTCTATTGCAAAGTACTTCTCACACATTTGGGCCCCTAAATTGCCAGGGCAGTATAACTACCCCACAAGTGACCCCATTTTGGAAAGAATACACCCCAAGGTATTCTGTGAGGGGCATGCCGAGTTCCTAGAATTTTTTATTTTTTGTCGCAAGTTAGTGGAATATGAGACTTTGTAAGAAAAAAAAAAGAAAAAATCATCATTTTCTGCTAACTTGTGACAAAAAATAAAAAGTTCTATGAACTCACTATGCCCATCAGCGAATACCTTAGGGTGTCTACTTTCCGAAATGGGGTCATTTGTGGGGTTTTTCTACTGTCTGGGCATTGTAGAACCTCAGGAATCATGACAGGTGCTCTGAAAGTCAGAGCTGCTTCAAAAAGCGGAAATTCACATTTTTGTACCATAGTTTGTAAACGCTATAACTTTTACCCAAACCATTTTTTTTTTTTTTGCCCAAACATTTTTTTTTTATCAAAGACATTTAGAACAATACATTTAGCGAAAATTTTATATATGGATGTCGTTTTTTTTGCAAAATTTTACAGCTGAAAGTGAAAAATTTCATTTTTTTGCAAAAAAATCATTACATTTTGATTAATAACAAAAAAAGTAAAAATGTCAGCAGCAATGAAATACCACCAAATGAAAGCTCTATTAGTGAGAAGAAAAGGAGGTAAAATTCATTTGGGTGGTAAGTTGCATGACCGAGCGATAAACAGTGAAATTAGTGTAGTGCAGAAGTGTAAAAAGTGGCCTGGTCATGAAGGGGGTTTTAGCTAGCGGGGTTGAAGTGGTTAATCTCTTCTCATATCTACAAACACATGATTAGTATTCTATTCAAATGGGTGTAGTGACTCAAATGATGTTGTGACAAATGGACACTAATCCCTAACAGGGACGTACACTCCTACACTAGCATTAAGTCACTCTTCTAGTCTCTATTTCATTCATCCCCCTTTCCTAGAATTCTTAAATACAGAAATGTTCTAAAAACAAGTGATAGAGCATTGGATCATTCTAATGACAGCAACATATTGCTTCTCTATTAGCTGTTCTCTAAACTGGAAATGTAAAAATATTTTGTTTCACTGGAGTGCTGCCTTTATCTCTGTTCATGGATTCTGTAAGGACTGGAGGACCTGGGTCTTAACGTGGGGAGTTCTATGTTTCTGCCTTGATATAATACTTATTACTGGCTGCAGTTGACACTAGAGAGATCTAAGTACAGATCTATTTATGCAGCATTTATTAAAGACATATCTACTTTATGTCTGTTTTACCAAATGTTTGTATTCTCCATCAAATAATAATTCTGGAGCATCTATTCTTGTATTCTAGGCTGTGCTATTCCTCTGCTATTCCTCCAAGAAACATATGAACAAATTGACAACTGGGTTCTACCATCAACCTTGTCACAGACCTGTGTCTCTACACAAGGCACTGCCAGCACTGATTCAACAGTGTCAGACAGTAGGATCATACTCCCAATTAGTAACACCTAGTTGTTAATTTATTCATACATTTTAAGTAAAAATAATACAGGAAGGGAGCAACACAGAGCTATGAAGAAGTGTTACATTATGGAGAATATGCCAATTGTCTATAACATGTCAGGAGAGATGAAATGTTTTCTTTATCTTTAGTGACTGCACTGGATGTATGAAATAAGGCAAGTGGGGTCACACATAACTTTGTTTGTAGGTTAGTTGTGCAAATTGCTTATGACCACTTCAGATGAACTGCAAAAACAGCTGCATGATATTTTTCACTCCATGTCTTTCTTTTTGGAATGCCTGGAAAGAATATGGACTTCTTATTTCATTCTACTTATCTTGGGATAAGGTTGATCTTTATTAAAAAGGCTCAAAAGTTTGTTTTCTACAGCTTTCTGTTTCACTGTATCTGCAGACTGCTGTGCCTTCTTCTAGGTAAAATCCATCAGAGAGCTGCTCTAAGGGCCCGATCTCTTCACTTTTCTCAGCTCAAAGGCACTCATTTTGTAAGTGAGGTACTGGTTGCCCAAAATGGTGATAAGGGATATTCCAAGTACCTCTATTTATTTTATTTTTTGTGTGTGTTTTTTTATTGTATTTTGTATTCTAGGAAACACTAGCCCAGTGTCCCCTGATGAATTTGGGGCTAAATATAAATAGATGAAATGCATTGGGACACATACATCTGTTTATTTGAGCACATCTTTATAGGTTTCTAAACACCCTTTACTATATTTAGTGGTTGGGCTTTTGTGCCCTTGGTTTTCTTGTTTTGCACCTCTGCAACATAACACACACTGACTCCAAGATATCGGCAACCTGCATCACTGCGACCGGCGAGCTACTCCAGAACCCTATCTCTTCATATCAGGGAGGGGGGGGGAGAAAACCTACCTGGAGCAAGATCGTAGTAAGGCCCGATTGACTGCTTCATTATATCAGGAGTCACGTATACCCCTTCTGGTAAGGATTATGTCTATTTGCTGGTGCCACGCTATTTTCATTTAGCCCTACATGTGTTTGTTGCAAGGTTTGGGAATCTTAGGTGTCTATTTACTCTAGAGACTGTATCAAGAGGGTTATGTATTATGGGTTCTCCCACTTTTAATGGATTTATAGTAAAAGTTAAGTTTTATTAACACTACTGCACTTCTTTGATTTAAGTTATAGACATAGCGGTAGTTTGCGTAGACCACACCTGGTCTCACAGATGGGACTCATTTTTTTTATTTTGTTTTCTCAAGATAAGTCTAATACTAATAGCAATAAAAGAATGTCCTCAAAGGTTGCGCCTTTAACCACTTCAGCCCCCCTAGCTTAATTCCCCTTAATGACCAGACCACTTTTTACACTTCTGCACTACACTACTTTCACGGTTTATTGCTCGGTCATACAACTTACCACCCAAATTAATTTTACCTCCTTTTTTTCTCACTAATAGAGCTTTCATTTGGTGGTATTTCATTGCTGCTGACATTTTTACTTTTTTTTATCGAATTTACCAAAATTTTTGCAAAAAAATTACATTTTTCACTTTCGGTTGTAAAATTTTTCAAATAAAACTACATATAAATTTTTCTCTAAATTTATTGTTCTACATGTCTTTGATAAGAAAAAATGCAATAAGTGTATATTTATTGGTTTGGGTAAAAGTTATAGCGTTTACAAACTATGGTACAAAAATGTGAATCTCCGCATTTTGAAGCAGCTCTGACTTTCTGAGCACCTGTCATGTTTCCTGAGGTTCTACAATGCCCAGACAGCAGAAACAGCCCAAAAATGACCCCATTTCGGAAAGTAGACACCCTAAGGTATTCGCTGATGGGCATAGTGAGTTCATGGAAGTTTTTATTTTTTGTCACAAGTTAGCAGAAAATGATTTTTTTTTCTTACAAAGTCTTATATTCCACTAACTTGTGACAAAAAATTTAATTTTACATGAACTCACCATACTCCTCATGGAATACCTTGGGGTGTCTTCTTTCCAGAATGGGGTCACTTGTGGGGTAGTTATACTGCCCTGGCATTTTAGGTGACCTAAAGCGTGAGAAGTAGTTTGGAATCCAAATGCGTAAAAAATGCCCATTGAAATCGTAAAGATACTCTTTAGAATTTGGGCCCCTTTGTGCACCTATATATAAACCTAAAAGTGTTGCTGGAAAAACAACCATGGAATGCCCAATAAAAATATAAATACTTTATTGAATCATCAATTGATCAAAAAATTCATAAGACATAATTACACAAAATTACTATGGAAAATAATCAGCAAAACAACCTGAATGCAGTAGTCCCCCCCGTCGGTGCCTCAAAAACCTGCCAAACTGATGGAATACATGTCTATGCAATATGCAGTGAGGTGATTCACAAGTAGAAAGTATCAAGTAAATATCCGCTACAAGTGACTGACGAAGCTGAGGCGAAACGCGCGTCAGGGTTCTTGCCTGCCTTGCGTTCGGTGTCCTAGCCCTTCATCATGTCTGTGGGTATGTTCACGTTCCCAGTGGGTACTTTTGTGTAGGAGTTTGTTATTTTGCAGCCTGCTATTTATGATCTGTTGTATATGGGCATATCTCATCTGGACTTATTAAGTGGATGTTATGTGATTATGTGCTCTATAGTATTACTATTTTGGGCTGTATCATTACACATTAACCCTCCACTGGGCTGTGCAGTGAGTTGAACATCACAGTCACTTGTAGCGGATATTTACTTGATACTTTCTACTTGTGAATCAACTCACTGCATATTGCACAGACATGTATTCCATCTGTTTGGCGGGTTTTTGAGGCACCGATGGGGGGGACTACTGCATTCAGGTTGTTTTGCTGATTATTTTCCATAGTAATTCTGTGTAACATGTCTTATGAATTTTTTGATCAATTGATGATTCAATAAAGTATTTATATTTTTATTGGGCATTCCATGGTTGTTTTTCTAGCAACACTTTTAGGTTTATATGATTGGTTCTCTGTTTGCCCTTACTTACGGTATTATAGGGAGGCCTTTTTTCCTCTTCTTTCGGCCCTTTGTGCACCTAGGCTGCAAAAAAGTGTCACACATGTGGTATTGCCGTACTTAGAAGAAGTAGGGCAATGTGATTCAGGGTGTATTTTTACATATACCCATGCTGGGTGAGAGAAATATCTCTGTCAAATGACAACTTTGTATAAAAAATGGGAAAAGTTGTCTTTTAGAGAGATATTTCTCTAACCCAGCATGGGTATATGTAAAAATACACCCCAAAACACATTGCCCTACTTCTCCTGAGTACGGCGATACCACATGTGTGACACTTTTTTGCAGCCAAGAAGCGCAAAGGGGCCCAAACTCTAATGAGTACCTTTAGGATTTCACAGGGCATTTTTACGCATTTGGATTCCGTGAGGGGTATGGCGAGTTCATGTAAGATTTCAATGAGTTACCTTTTAGGAGGGCATTTTTAGGCATTTGGATTCCAGACTTCTTCTCACAATTTAGGGCCCCTAAAATGCCAGGGCAGTATAAATACCCCACATGTGACCCCATTTTGGAAAGAAGACACCCCAAGGTATTCCGTGAGGGGCATGGCGAGTTCCTAGAATATTTTTTTATTTTTTGCACAAGTTAGCGGAAAATGATTTTGTAAGAGAAAAAAAAATAATAATTTTCCGCTAACTTGTGACAAAAAAAAAAGATATTCTATTGCGGATCTGCAGTGTCCGTGTTTTGCGGATCCGTAGAACCATGGATCCGAAAAACACATACAGACGTCTGAATGGAGCCTTACAGGGGGGTGATCAGGGTGTCTATATTGGGTGATCACCCCCCTGTAAGGCTCCATTCAGACGTCCGTATGTGTTTTGCGGATCCGCAGTTCCACGGATCCGCAAAACACATACGGACGTCTGAATGAAGCCTTACAGGGGAGTGATCAATGACAGGGGGGTGACCAGGGAGTCTATATGGGGTGATCAGGGGTTAATAAGGGGTTAATAAGTGACGGGGGGGTGTAGTGTAGTGGTGTTTGGTGCTACTTACAGAGCTGCCTGTGTCCTCTGGTGGTCGATCCAAGCAAAAGGGACCACCAGAGGCCCAGGTAGCAGGTATATCAGACGTTGTTAACAAAACAGTGTCTGATATACCTTTCAAGGGTTAAAAAAATCGCATCTACAGCCTGCCAGCGAATGATCGCCGCTGGCAGGCTGTAGATCCACTTGTTTACCTCCCGATCCTGTGAACGCGCGCTCCTGTGTGTGCGCGTTCACAGAAAATCTCACGTCTTGCGAGATGACGCGCCGGCGCGTCAAGGAGGAACCGATCGACCGCCACCAGAACCCAATCCTGCGTTAGGCGTTCCGGAGGCGGTAAATTAATCTCATGGAAATTGCATGTATATTCTACACTTGTATCACTGAATGTATTGTTATGTACAGACTGTTGCATTGCCTGCTGTAACAAGGACAAAAATACTTTGCTCTTAAAAGGATTGTCTGAGTTCAGAGCTGAACCCGGACTTATCCCTATTTTTACCCAGACAGCTTTCCTAACATGAGCATCGGAGCATTTCATGGGTAAAGCTATGAGGAGGCTCTCCATGTGTAAAGCTAGGCGGAGGCTTCCCCCTAGCAGTGAGCCTAGTGACATCACTAGCTCTTATGGTGATGTCACCAGCAACACTGCTAGGTAGAAGTCTCCGCCTAGCAGTGTAAAAAGTATCAACAAGCAGCGCTGGCCCTGCGCAGGGAAAGGAGAGCATCGAAGCAAGAAATGCTCCGATGCTCATATCAGGGGGGCTGCCTGGGTGAAAATGGGGGTATGTCCGGGTTCAGCTCTGGCCCCGGACAACCCCTTTAATACTGCAAAAATAAAAAATTGGGGGGGGGGGAATCTTTACTGTATACTTAAGTAAAATCCATATATATTTTGGAAGGATAAGAAATTGGTGAAGTGCAATAAGAATTTAATTTAATTGTTCAGTAAATTATTTTAGTAAAAATGAATATAAAAATTATTTTAAATGACACAGTCTGAAACTAAATGTATATCACACCAAATGAAGAAATAATGCCATAGAACCAAACAGCTTTGAAATGCTGTACAATGTTTCCATAGTTTCAAAACAAACTGTGCAATGAAAAAAGAACCCCTCACTTTGTTTTTCATTAATGAGTTGCTTGTCTGTTGAGAAAAAAACAATCCACTGAGAAATTCAGTGGAAAAATAACATTTCACATAACTGTTTTATGTAGATTGCTAGCATATTTTTCTAACTAGGACACGCAGAAAGAAAATGTCTCAAAACGGATATAAGTACATCGCTTTTCTCAGCAGATAAATGTATTGGATTTTTTTTGTGTTACATTTGCACTAAAGACGCTACTTCAGCATTACTTCTGTAGTTTTCTGATGCTTAGGAAACACCAAATCTTCTAGTTGTCTATGTTTTGTTATACATTGCTCAAATGTTTTCATCTACATGATGGGTATTGAACATTGGTAGGCTTAATGCATAGCTGGTTCCAGTTTTACGTGGGCCTTTGGGTGATAAAGTCCCAGTGCACCTCCTTATGTCTCACCTTCTTTCATCCACTCAGTATAGTATACACGAATAATGATGCTAGGAATTTTTTATTTTTTTTATAAATGTTATATATACAGTATAGACCAAAAGTTTGGACACACCTTCTCATTCAAAGAGTTTTCTTTATTTTCATGACTTTGAAAATTGTAGATTCACACTGAAGGCATCAAAACTATGAATTAACACATGTGGAATTACATAAACATATATATAACAAAAAAGTGTGAAACAACTGAAAATATGTCATTTTCTAGGTTCTTCAAAGTAGCCACATTTTGCTTTGATTACTGCTTTGCACACTCTTAGCATTCTATTGATGAGCTTCAAGAGGTAGTCACCTGAAATGGTTTTCACTTCACAGGTGTGCCCTGTCAGGTTTAATAAGTGGGATTTCTTGCCTTATAAATGGGGTTGGGACCATCAGTTGCTTTGTGGAGAAGTCAGGTGGATACACAGCTGATAGTCCTACTGAATGGACTGTTAGAATTTGTATTATGGCAAGAAAAAAGCAGCTAAGTAAAGAAAAACGAGTGGCCATCATTACTTTAAGAAATGAAGGTCAGTCAGTCCGAAAAATTGGGAAAACTTTGAAAGTGTCCCCAAGTGCAGTGACAAAAACCATCAAGCGCTACAAAGAAACTGGCTCACATGCGGACCGCCCCAGGAAAGGAAGACCAAGAGTCACCTCTGCTGCGGAGGATAAGTTCATCCAAAACACCATCCTCAGAAATCGCAGGTTAACAGCAGCTCAGATTAGAGACCAGGTCAATGCCACACACAGTTCTAGCAGCAGACACATCTCTAGAACAACTGTTAAGAGGAAACTGTGTGAATCAGGCCTTCATAGTAGAATATCTGCTAGGAAACCACTGCTAAGGACAGGCAACAAGCAGAAGAGACTTGTTTGGGCTAAAGAACACAAGGAATGGACATTTGACCAGTGGAAATCTGTGCTTTGGTCTGATGAGTCCAAATTTGAGATCTTTGGTTCCAACCACCGTGTCTTTGTGCGATGCAGAAAAGATGAACGGATGGACTCTACATGCCTAGTTCCCAGCGTGAAGCATGGAGGAGGAGGTGTGATGGTGTGGGGGTGCTTTCAAAATTCAAGGCATACTAAACCAGCATGGCTACCACAGCATCTTGCAGCGGCATGCTATTCCATCCGGTTTGTGTTTAGTTGGACCATAATTTATTTTTAAACAGGACAATGACCCCAAACACACCTCCAGGCTGTGTAAGGGCTATTTGACCATGAAGGAGAATGATGGGGTGCTGCGCCAGATGACCTGGCCTCCACAGTCACCGGACCTGAACCCAATCGAGATGGTTTGGGGTGAGCTGGACCGCAGAGTGAAGGCAAAAGGGCCAACAAGTGCTAAGCATCTCTGGGAACTCCTTCAAGACTGTTGGAAGAACATTTCAGGTGACTACCTCTTGAAGCGCATCAAGAGAATGCCAAGCGTGTGCAAAGCAGTAATCAAAGCAAAAGGTGGCTACTTTGAAGAACCTAGAATATGACATATTTTCAGTTGTTTCACACTTTTTTGTTATGTATATAATTCCACATGTGTTAATTAATAGTTTTGATGCCTTCAGTGTGAATCTACAATTTACATAGTCATGAAAATAAAGAAAACTCTTTAAATGAGAAGGTGTGTCCAAACTTTTGGTCTGTACTGTGTATATATATATATATATATATGCTGTATATGCCCTGTAATTTCTAAGAACCCCAAAATAATGCCACAATGTGTGAATGAGATCCAGCTGTGTGTTGCAAAGTTTATACTTTAATCCATTTAGTAGTGGAAATATGCATGCCCTACTTGAAATAGCCAGAAGAATTTTTTTTTTTTTTGTTGCCAAATTCATAGTTATAACAAGGCCATGTTGGGTTGCCGTCCAGGGTCCAAGGCACATGGGGGCTCATAAAAGATTACAATACTGACAGCCCTATATTTCTTACACTGAAGGAGGATGAAGCTAGAGGATATCAGCTGTTGCAACAAGATAGTGCCATAGAGACAATGTAGTAAGTGAGTGGTTGCTAGCAGCTTTTCAAGTCAGAGAAGATTACAGTCCATGCAGTCATCTTCCCATTTTTATGTCAACTTACCTGTTGTTGTTTTTTTTTTTGTGTGTTTGTGTGTGTTTTTACCATGATTAACCCCTGAAAGGCCTAATGGTAGCCTCAGATGCCGCAATCAGCTATGAACGCAGCAACTGAGGGGGTTCAATGAGGTGGGGGGTGGCGCGATCGCCGTTTCTTGTCATTGTGCCAGCTACATACAAAGAATTGCATTTCTTTGTGAAATTCGGCAAAGCAGCCAAATCCAAATATTTTTTTTTCATAACTTCGCGCATCACTAGTATAATGTCCACCTCTGTGATAATTTACGTCACACTTTAGTAAATATTCTGTATATTGTTTATTAGGATTTTCAGCCCTCTACAAAGTCAATCAATAAAAATTTTAAACAGAACAGGACCCAGTACTGAGACCTATGATAGACTAAGTGTGATCCAATGGGTTTCATTTACTGACACCTTCTGTTTTCTATCCTTCAGCCACTTTACACAACACAATTACACAATTTTCCCCAGTTGTAGTACTTATTTTATGTACCAGAAGACACTGTCATGACAGAAACATTAAATATTTAAAATAAGGGTCTGTATGTAATGGCACTTAATTCCCTTATAACTCAGGGGTGCAAGCCAATAATTTGTTTACTTTAAACTTTTTGAGGCATCCCTACACCCCCTCCTAGATGTTACATCAGTGGCGTAGGGATTGCCATAGCAGCCATAGCAATGGCTATGGTGCCCTACGCCACTGGGGGCCCGCCGCCGACTGAGGTTTAACAAAATAAACAAAAATTATTGTGTGGAGTGGGCCGGGCATGGTGCTGTGATAGGGGGCAGTCGGAGCCAGAGGCAGAGAGGCAGTCTGGGCGGCGGTTCATCTAACTAGTCCTAGCCGGAAGTGGAGGAGGCGGAGTCGCGGACTCGGATCGGGACATACAACGAAGGCAAAGCTGCGAGGCGAGCTGCTGGAGTCGGTCGGTTCAAGTGGCTGAGGTGAGGGCTCTGGTCTGGCTGGGGAGTGGGACTGAGTCTGTCACTGTAGTCTGTAGCGGTGTGTGTCCGACCGAAGCAGCAGCGTCAGTCAGTGGAGTACTGGAGACTAGTGTAGTGGACAAGTGGAGACTGGAGTAAAAGTTATTTCATCTGTGTGTGAGGTATAGCCGGATCCCAGCATCTTCCCTAATTCCTATTCACACATATACCTGCTGAAGCCTGGCAGGCGCAGCTGCATTAGTTAATGGTGGTGCGGTAATAATGGTGTGGTAATGGTTAATGGCATTTTGGGGTTTAGACCCCTCAGATAGGATTAGGTGGCTGTTTCTTCACCAAAATGCCATTAACCATTACCACACCACACTATTAAATAATGCAGCCGCGCCTGCCAGGCTTTAGCAGGTATATGTGTGACTAGGGAAGATGCTGAGATCCGGCTGTACCTCACAGTGAGGTACAGCCGGATCTCAGCATCTTCCCTAATCCCTATTACACAGCCACCTAATCCTATCTGAGGGGTCTGTAGCACAAGAAGGTGAAAGTACATATCGTGGGGTGTGTATGTGTATTAGACAGAAGGTAGGGATATGTATCTTGTGTAGTTTGGGTATTAGGGAGAGTAAGGGATATATATCTAGTGCTGATACAGAGCCGCTCTTCACTTACACGTGTATCAGCACTAGATATATACCCCTTACTCTCCCTAATACCCAAACTACACAAGATACATATCCCTACCTTCTGTCTAATACACATACACACCCCACGATATGTACTTTCACCTTCTTGTGTTACAGACCCTGTACAATTTAACAATCTTCTTTAATACACAGATATTTAGATTCATACATTTCCTACACTGGCACAAATGCGTTGCCAGTGACCAACTGTCTGTGCACAGTCCTACGCGTAACCGTCGCAAGTGCATGAGGAGCTGCGGATGTGGCGGCGAGGTCCGAGAGGTCCGAGAGATCCGGGAGGGGGGGCATAATTTTTTTTTTTTTGCTATGGGGCCCAGTCATTTCTAGCTACGCCCCTGTGATAAATGTTGCATTTAATGTAGACTTTACTTACCTGCCATTTTATTTTTCTCTTAGCCTTTTTTTTTTTCTTATCAACCTCAACCCTCCATAACTCATCCACCTTTCTTGCTTACTTTTAAAAAGGCTAATATGTAACTGAAGAATATAATTTTGGCAGAAATGTCTTTTGAGTCTTTTTTACATAATATACAGTAGCTTTCTAGTGGTTTTTCACTGCGTGTTCACTGTTTTTCACTTCTTTAGTTTTCATTGCCTTTTTAGTACCGTAATTTAAAAGCGTTCTTTGGTTAAACTGTTTAGCTCCTTATTTGTGTTTCCATTTAGCTAATCTATATTTCTCCCCTTTCTAGCCTCCCTTATTAATTTGCCTTCAAGTCAAAGGAAATGTGTTCCCATCATGTGTTGTTTGGATGGAAAGGTTGACTTGGTTTACTTGTATTCTGTTGGTTTACATGTACTTTCCACTATGCATTATTGTACCCTGTGTTTCTGATTAACTCTTCTTTTGTTCTAAAATTGCTGGAAGCTTTTGATAAGCATTACTGAGTCATATTAAAAACACTTTTTTTCACATCAGTAATGTGCATTTTTTCTGGGAACTCTCTTTTAAATCACTGTTTAATACAAACTGGATTTCTTGAAACTAGATTTCAATATCACAAACTGAAATCTGAGACATAAAATTATTATAATACCAGTGGTCACTAAAATGTGACTGAAAGTCCAGTATAAAATTTGTACTAAATCCCCAAATTTGATACATTAGAGAACATGTTAATCTCCACAGTCCCTTTTTAGAGATCCTCGGGATATAAATTTATAATACTGTATTGGTCTGTAGGACCAAAAAATCCCTTTAGGGATCCCTATTTAACAGTTAAAATCGTAACTTTATTATCTGTAATTTATACTCACAAACATATAATAGAGAAAATACTAAGAAAAATTGGTTAAAACTCTCAGTTGTAAGGAGTTATGAGACAATAATTGGTAAGCCTGGTTGCCTAATTTTTGCAACCTTTTGTGGCAATGTGTTTGTATCTGGCTCAATACAGTGATTATCTCTTGTTGTATAGTTTGAGGACCGTTGGTGTGTAGCACCTACCCTTTATTTAAGATTCTTATACAGTTCACAATATGGGCTCAGCACTTGAACTGTACAATTAATTTTATTTGAGGTGCATATAGAAGGCCTTTATTTAGATCTCCTGGGCTCAGTTGTAGTCGTGCTGGAGCTCACACATTGTTGCCATTCCCCTGCTTAAACACTTTTGTGGTTACACACTATTTCAATGACTCAGAGTAGCTACAATGTTGCCTCTATTTATTTCATAGAGGTCAGTGTGGGCATATCTCTGTGTCCATATACTGCTGAGCGTTCGTGTGCCTGCAGTAACGCTGCCTAGCACTAGGGGTAGGTGTTGTACATCTACACCAATCTCTGCCTCACTCTGCCTCACTATACTTCTCTAATGTCTCTGTATCATATGGCCAGTAACTCCTCTCACTCGCTCACAAACTGCCTAAAAACAGGTTCACATCACTACACCCCTCCCGACATGTTTCGCCGCTGTTGCGGCTTCGTCAGGGGATGCGGGGTATATGTGCGCGCGCGCACGTATCGACCTCCCTTTATGCTCTCCAGGGTCCCACCCCTCTAGGTTGCTCAGCCAATCCAGTTCGTGCATGTGATCACGGGCCAGAAGGCATCTATTTGACGTATATACTATGCGCTTCTCCTGTGCGGTCTCAGGTCAGTGACGTCCGGTCTCACCTCGATGACGTCAGATGATGTTTACATGACAAAACTGTCATAATATAGTTAGAAGACTGTCAGAAGAACACAGGGTAAATCGCTCACCTTAAACATTGATGGACTAGTTTCAAGCGATCAGTACCTATAGTTAATATTGTATACAGTGATATAATTGATGGCTAAAGACCGGATTGATATAATTTATGCCTAAAGCCCGATTGATCTATCTTATTAATTTAAATATACGAATATCTTATTAAGCGATTTTAGTTCAAATGATAGAATAATAAAGTACACAGTCCTTCTATCTTTCATAGATGTAAAATTGTCCCCCTAATAAAACTTACCATCCTAAAGACCATCAGATCGAATTTATATATTTTATTAATTTAATTACACATTTTATTATTTTATTTCTTATTGATTTTATTCAATTTTTATTGTGTTTTATATTTATTAGTTATTTATTATATATTTGATTAATCATTATAGGATTGGCTAGGGCAAGGATATTATAGATGGAACCATCAATTATTATCAAAATTGAGTCATGCTTACCATTTCAAATGCATATACAAACTCCATATCAATATACCGTATATATCATACATGCATTTTTCATGCATTGTAATGACTAGGTAAGCATTTCATAATAGGATAGAAAATTAATAACTGTAATATGACAATTCAATATTATCATTTCTTATACTGTAACTCTGGTTCTACCATTCATCTATTATTACTCATTTGAACTTATAAATACATTGACAATGGGATGTTACCAGTTAGGGATATGTCCCTGCACATTTTCATGCTGTCCTTCAGTACTCCCTGTAGGAGACTGTGTAGGGAAATACCTTTTTGACAAATGAAGTGGTAACACCCAGTAGTGAGATTATTCATAATGTATTCATAATAGGAAAAACAGAGGAGCCGACAACGCAGAGTTATAAGAAAAGGTGGAGAGATGGATTTAGAGATGACAGTTACTTTTTAAGATTTGTATTAGGGAAATATTACACAGACCCCTTACAGTTCTTCTAAACTGGACTCGCTATGGTTCTGTAAGTAAGGATCAGTAGCAGTGTTGTAGGGTTATGTCTAAATGTTATATCTGGAACGCAGCCACTAGAGGCCAATCTGAATAAGGTCTAAATTAGATGAAAATCATACAGTAGCATTAAAAAGGGATTGAATCATACAGAGCTGTATGCAATGTTTACAGAACAAAAAAGATTAAATATTGAAGCTTTGAACACTAAAATACCTTTCCACATTCCCATACTGTCTACAGAGTGAACTGAGCATAAAGCAGACATAACATGGTGGCTCACTGGCGCCCTGCAGCATTGGGGTCCTAGGTTTGAATCCAACCAAGGACAACATCTGCATGGAGTTTGTATGTTCTCCCTGTGTTTGCGTGGGTTTTCTCCCACACTCCAAAGACATACTAATAGGGAACTTAGATTGTGAGCTCCATTGGGGACAGTGTGATGCGGAATATGTCATCGCTATATAAGTGAGTATAATAATAAATAAAACATGATTTAACCACATATTTTTTACATCCAATTATTTTTCAGTGCATTCAGAAAAGTCTTCAGACCTTTTCACATCTTATTATGTTGCAGTCTTGTGCTAAATTGAAAACAAATTCAAGTTCTCCCCCATTATTCTGAGCTTAATACCCCATAATGAAAAAGTGAAAACAGAATGTTCAAAATCTTTGCCAACTTATTAAAAAAGAAAATATAAAATATTGCATTGACATAGTAAAAAATATATATTTGCACCGTATTAAGCAGGAAAAAAGAAGAGGAGGGAGTGAGATTTCTCAATGGTTGATACTACCAGATTGCGGGTTGCTCGGAGACTACATTCAATACTACATGACCGTTTGAAATTAGTATGCAATTTTCTGTCCTCCTCCCATTATCTCTAAATAAAATATAGAGAAGGGGGTTTAGGAGATACCACTAAGAGCTCATTTTGCACCCAGCCAGCAGCAGAGATCTATGGTCTATGGCCAAACCACCCTTGATCTTATAGATACTGTCTTAAGAGACGGCTGATAAAGAGACCCAGGTAGCTAAGAAAGCTTGCAATTTTGTCATCATCCTAAAAGTTATCAACCACTGCATTGACATAAATATTCAGAGTTCAGACCCTTTACTCAATACTTCATTGAAGCACCTCTGGAAGAGATTACAGCCTCCAGTCTTCTTGGGTATGATGCCACAAGGTTTGCACTTTGCATACCTGGATTTGGGGATTTTCTGCCATTCTTCTCTGCATATCCTCTCAAGACCTGTCTGTCACCACCAGACCTCTGAGAAGCTCTGACAGACGTCCTTCAGAACCTCCTCCTTGAGGTTCCTTTTGTTTTGATTTCATTTTCTCATCTCGTTAGCCTCTCTTAGCTGTCATGTAGTTGCACTGATTGCATCCCTTTAAATCCCTCCCCATACTGCATCACTTTGCGGTTTATATTACTTCCTGGAGTGTGTGCATGCTGATCCTACTACTGAGTCTTCTACAGATAAGTTTTGTTCGTTCATTTGTGTTTTCCTGTTTGCTGGATCCCAGTTGACCCTGACTCCCTCCGTATCAAGTGTAGGGAGCCGGTGGTTGTGTCCCCTCACTATTATAGGGTGTTCAGGTGTTATACAGTTGAGGTACGAGGATATGCGATCATCTACCATTGGGATTTTCGCATAGGCTCAGCAGTTAGGGAGAGAGCCAGGTCTGATGCAGGGCTCTCCCTTTTGTTCCTTAGTTTTGGATCCAGTCAGTCGGATCTTCATTTTGTGTCTTCTAGTTTTCTGTACACCTTCCGTGACATTATAAACCGCCAAAACCGTCTCAAGCATGGATCCGGTTTCACTTTTGACTGAACGCATGCAGGGTCTTTCATTGGAGGTAGCAGATATCCGTGAGACTCTTTCTCAGTTTCAGGTTACCGGTTCAGCTTGCGTTCATGGAGTTTGTTCTGAGCCTAAGATCTCGCTCCCGGATACGTTCTCCGGGGGTAGTGAGAATTTTGTTCGTTTTAGAGAGGCTTGCAAACTCCATTTTCGCCTACTTCCCCATTCCTCTGGTGATGAGGAGCGGAGGGTGGGGATCATCATCTCGCTGCTCAGGGATAACGCTCAGTCCTGGGCCTTTTCGCTACCGGTGGGGGCACGGCCCCTCCGTTCAGTGGATGAATTCTTTTTAGCCCTGGGTCAGATATATGATGATCTGGATCGTATTGCTCTGGCTGGCTGAGTCTAGACTAAGTCTTTTATGTCAGGGTAAATAATCCGCAGAGATATACTTCTCAGAATTTCGGAGATGGGCAGCTGATACTGGTTGGAATGATGCTGCACTCCGACGTCAATTTTGCCATGGTATTTCAGAGGGATTGAAAGATGCATTTGCCTTTCATTAGAGACCTACCTCCTCGGACTCTGCCATGTCTCGGGGCGTTCGTATTGACAGGCGTCTTAGAGAGAGAGGAGAGATCACTCCTTCCTGTCATACTCAGTTGCTGGGTTTGCCTGCCTCTGACCATAGAGGATTCAGATCTCATAGGAAGGTTTGTTTCTGTTGTGGAGGTATAAATTATTTGGCAAATGTTTGTCCCTCTAGGAGATTCAGGCAGTTTTTTGAGAGTAATAAAGAAACAAAAAGAAAAAAATCCTCTAAAAACGTTCCATCTGTTACTATTGGCAAGGTTGATGAGGAAATTGAAGGTTTTCCGTTTGCTTGTAGTTCCCGTTTTGTCCTGCCTGCCAGGGTGGCGCTAGAGAGCAAGAACATTTTTTGTAAGATTTTTGTAGATAGTAGAGCAGCTGTCAATCTCATTGATAGTCAATTTGCTATAACTCATGGTTTCCAGGTATGCACTTTGGAAAAGGATATACCTGTTTTTGCTATTGATTCCGTTCCACTTTCTCAGAAATCGTTAAAGGGCATAGTTCACAATATCCGTTTGATTGTGAGTGATAGTCATGTTGAGGATGTGTCATGTTTCGTCCTAAGCGGGTTGCCTACTCCTCTAGTGTTGGAGTTACCCTGGCTCACTAAACATAACCCCACCATTGATTGGCAAGCAAGGAAAATAAATGGTTGGAGTGACTTTTGCAGAGAGAATTGCCTCACGACATCTGTTTCTGAGGTTTCTACTAAGACTGTACCATCTTTTCTCTCAGAATTTTCAGATGTGTTCTCTGAGAGTGGTGTTCAGGATTTGCCCCCGCACAGGGAGTACGATTGCCCTATTAATCTCACCCCAGGCGCCAAGCTGCCTAAATTTCATTTATACAATCTCTCCCAACCTGAAAGGGTCGCTATGCGTGCTTATATCTCTGAGAGTCTGAGAAAGGGACACATACGACCCTCAAAGTCACCTGTTGCCGATGGTTTTTTCTTTGTTAAGAAAAAAGATGGTTCTTTAAGACCATGTCTGGATTTCAAGGAGCTGAACAGTATCACAATTCGCGACCCTTATCCGCTTCCTCTGATCCCGGACCTGTTTAACCAAATTGTTGGGGCTAAAGTTTTTTCCAAGTGGGATCTAAGAGGGGCATACAACCTGGTCAGGGTCAGAGAAGGAGACGAATGGAAGACGGCCTTTAATACCCCTGAGGGCCATTTTGAGAATTTGGTTATGCCTTTTGGTTTGATGAATGCTCCAGCCGTCTTTCAGCATTTTGTGAACAGCATTTTTTATCATTTAATGGGGAAATTTGTATTAGTGTATCTAGATGACATTTTGATTTTTTCTCCTGATTTCAAAACTCATAAGGAACACTTACGTCAAGTCTTGCTCATCCTGCGGGAGAATAAATTGTACGCTAAACTGGAAAAATGTGTGTTTGCAGTTCCAGAAATTCAATTTCTGGGGTTTCTTCTCTCCGCTTCTGGTTTTCACATGGACCCCGAGAAGGTCCGCGCTGTGCTTGAGTGGGAGCTTCCTGAGAATCAGAATGCGCTGATGCGTTTTTTGGGCTTTGCCAATTATTACAGGAAGTTTATTTTGAATTATTCCTCTGTTGTTAAACCACTCACTGATATGACTATAAAGGGGGTAGATTTTTCCTCCTGGTCGGTAGAGGCGCGTAAGGCCTTTTCTAATATCAAGGAGAGTTTTGCTTCCGCTCCTATCTTGGTGCAACCTGATATTTCTCTACCCTTCATAGTTGAGGTTGATGCTTCTGAGGTGGGTGTGGGTGCGGTCTTGTCTCAGGGTCCCTCTCCTGCCAAATGGCGACCGTGTGCCTTTTTCTCGAAGAAACTCTCCTCCGCAGAGAGAAATTACTATGTGGGAGATAGGGAGTTGTTGGCCATCAAGTTGGCTTTTGAGGAATGGCGCCATTGGCTAGAGGGAGCCAGACACCCTATTTCTGTGTTTACTGACCATAAGGATCTGGCCTACTTGGAGTCAGCCAAGCGCCTGAACCCGAGACAGGCCAGATGGTCTTTGTTTTTTTCAAGGTTTAATGTTGTTGTCACGTTCCGCCCTGGGGTTAAGAATGTGAAGGCGGATGCCCTGTCACGTTGTTTTCTGGGAGGTGGGAATTTTAAAGACCCGGGTCCCATTTTGGCTGAAGGTGTGGTGGTCTCTTCTCTTTATCCTGAATAGGAGGCAGAGGTTCAGGTAGCCCAGTCAGAGGCTCCTGATCTTTGTCCTCCTGGGAGGTTGATTGTGCCTCTCGCTTTAAGACACAAGATTTTTAAGGAACACCACGATACTGTCCTTGCTGGGCACCCGGGGGCAAGAGCCACACTGGATCTCATCGCTTGGAGATTCTGGTGGCCGGCGCTTCGTAAGTCGGTTGAGGGTTTTGTGGCAGCCTGCGAGACCTGCGCTCGTGCCAAAGTCCCTCATTCACGGCCATCAGGTCCTCTCCTTCCGTTACCCATTCCTTCCCGTCCTTGGACACATCTGTCCATGGACTTCATTACGGACCTGCCTCATTCCTCAGGGAAGACTGTGATTCTGTTGGTGGTGGACCGTTTTAGCAAAATGGTGCATTTTATTCCTTTTCCTGGCTTGCCCAATGCTAAGACGCTGGCGCAGGCATTTATTGATCACATTGTCAAATTGCATGGTATTCCTTCAGACATAGTCTCTGATAGGGGCACACAGTTTGTTTCCAGATTCTGGAAGGCTTTCTGTTCTCGCTTGGGGGTTCGGTTGTCATTCTCTTCTGCTTTCCACCCGCAGTCGAATGGTCAGACAGAGCGTGTCAATAAGAATCTGGAGACATATCTGCGCAGTTTTGTGGCGGAGAATCAGGAGGATTGGTGTTCTTTTTTGTCCCTTGCTGAGTTTCCTTTAAATAACCGTCGTCAGGAGTCCTCTGATAAGTCACAATTTTTTGGTGCATATGGGTTTCATCCGCAGTTTGGGACATTCTCAGGAGAGGTGTCTTCTGGTTTACCTGATGAGGACAGATTCTCCTCGTCTTTTTCATCTATTTGGCAAAAGATTCAGGATAATATAAAGAGCATGAGTGAGAGGTATAAGCGTGTGGCGGATAAGAGACGTGTGCCTGGTCCGGACCTGAATGTTGGTGATCTGGTGTGGTTGTCTACTAAGAATATCAAATTGAAGGTTCCCTCCTAGAAGTTGGGTCCTAAGTTTATTGGGCCTTACAAAATCTTGTCCGTCATCAATCCTGTTGCCTACCGTCTTGATCTTCCTCAGACTTGGAAGATCCATAATGTTTTTCATAAGTCCTTATTAAAACCTTATGTCCAACCCATTGTACCCTCGTCTTTGCCTTCTCCTCCGATTGTGGTTGATGGTAATCTTGAATTTCAGGTCTCTAGGATTGTGGATTCTCGTGTTGTCCGCGGTTCTCTCCAGTACCTCGTTCATTGGGAGGGTTATGGTCCTGAGGAGAGGATGTGGGTCCCAGTGACGGACATTAAGGCCACTCGTCTCATCAGGGCTTTCCATAGGTCCCATCCTGAGAAGGTGGGCTCTGAGTGTCCGGAGTACACTCATAGAAGGAGGGGTACTGTCACCACCAAACATCTGAGAAGCTCTGACAGATGTCCTTCAGAACCTCCTCCTTGAGGTTACTTTTGTTTTGCTTTAATTTTCTCATCTCGTTAGCCTCTCTTAGCTGTCATGTAGTTGCACTGATTGCATCCCTTTAAATCCCTCCCCATACTGCATCACTTTGCGGTTTATATTACCTCCTGGAGTGTGTGCATGCTGATCCTACTACTGAGTCTTCTACAGATAAGTTTTGTTTGTTCATTTGTGTTTTCCTGTTTGCTGGATCCCAGGTGACCCTGACTCCCTCTGTATCAAGTGTAGGGAGCCGGTGGTCGTGTCCCCTCACTATTATAGGGTGTTCAGGTGTTATACAGTCGAGGTACAAGGATATGCGATCATCTACCATTGGGATTTTCGCATAGGCTGAGCAGTTAGGGAGAGAGCCAGGTCTGATGCAGGGCTCTCCCTTTTGTTCCTTAGTTTTGGATCCAGTCAGTCGGATCTTCATTTTGTGTCTTCTAGTTTTCTGTACACCTTCCATGACACTGTCGTGTTGAATGGCAATGATCAGTGGAGAGCCATTTTCAGGTCTCTGGTTGGGCCACTCAATGACATCCCAGAGTTGCCCCATAAGCC
Source organism: Bufo gargarizans (assembly GCF_014858855.1). Classification (NCBI taxonomy): domain Eukaryota; kingdom Metazoa; phylum Chordata; class Amphibia; order Anura; family Bufonidae; genus Bufo; species Bufo gargarizans. The sequence goes on along the minus strand of NC_058084.1, from coordinate 113,632,952 downwards.
ACTCCTGTGTTGCCTTGGCTGTGTGCTTATGGTCACAGTCTTTTTACAGGGTGAACCGTCAGCCCAGTCTGAGAAACAGAGCCCTCTGGATCAGGTTTTAATTAAAAATATCTCTATACTTTGCTACATTCAGCTTTTTCTCAACCCTGACCAGTCTACCTGTCCCAGCCAATGAAAAACACCAACACAGCATGATGCTGCCAACATTATGCTTCACTGCAGGGATGGTATTGGGTAGGTGGTGAGCAGTGCCTGGTTTCCAACAGACATGATGCTTAGAATTGAGGCCAAAAAGTTCAATCTTGGTTTCATCAGACCAAAGAATATTGTTTCTCACAGTGTTAGAGTCCTTTAGTTGCTATTTTGCAAATTTTCATCTGTCTTTTGCTGAGGAGAGGCTTATTTCTGGTGAATCAACTATAATGCCTAGATAGGTGGAGTGCTGCAGTGATTGTGACCGTATGGACGATTCTGCCATCTGCACACAAGATCTTTATAGCTTTATCGGCCAAATTGACCATTAAAATCTTGGTCATCTCTCTTACAAAGGCTCTTGTCAACTGATTAACTCCAGTTAGGTCTATATATATTCGGACAGAGACAACAGTTTTCTCATTTTTGTTCTGTAAATTACCACAATGGATTTTGAACAAAGCAATTCAGAGGCAGTTGAAGTTCAGAATTTCAGCTTTCATTCAGTGGGTTGCACAAAACGATTGCATAAAAATGTGAGGAACTTAATCATTTTTTAAACTCAATCCCTTTATTTTAGGTGCTCGAAAGTAATTGGACAAATTAAATGATTGCAAATAAAATGTTAGTTTCATATACTTGGTTGAAAACCCATTGTTAGCAATGACTGCCTGAAGTCTTTAACTCATGGACATCACCAGCCGCTGTGTTTCCTCTTTTTTTAAGCTCTGCCAGGCCTTTACTGCAGTGGTATTCAGTTGCTGTTTGTTTGTGGGCCTTTCTGTCTTAAGTTTAGTCTTTAACAAGTGAAATGCATGCTCTATTGGGTTCAGATCACGTGACTGACTTGGCCATTCAAGAATATTCCACTTCTTTGCTTTAATAAACTCCTGGGTTGGTTTGGCTTTATGTTTTGGGTCATTGGCAATCTGGCTGCTTCTGTCATGTGTCACATCATCAATAAACACTAGGGACCCAGTGTCACTGGCAGCCATGCATACCCAAGTAATGATGGACGAACATCGTCCGGAACGGTTTGCGAACACGATCGCGCAAACACGATCAAATAGCCGCGAACCTCAAGTTTGTGGTGGGCCCCATTGACTTTAATGGCAGGCGAACCTGAAAAACCTTAAGCTCATATTTGCAGCCACCAAATACTTAGTAGAAGTGCACAAAAAGTCCCACAACATGGACAGTGACATACTAGAGGGGGATCAATGACAAAAGTTCCCCCCAAAAATATGTGTCTTAATCAGGGGACATTTTTATGCGTCTTAAAGGGAAATTCTCTGAAATGTGCCCTGTCAGAGCCTCGAAAAATTGTATTTTAGGCCATGGGAGTACGGGCCTTAAAAATTAAAGGGGTTGTCCAGGTTCAGAGCTGAACCTGGACATCCCTCCATTTTCACCCCGGCAGCCCCCCTGACATGAGCATCGGAGCAGTTCATGCTCCGATGCTCTCCTTTGCCCTGCGCTAAATCGCGCAGGGCAAAGGCATTTTTCTGAGTTCCGGTGACATACCGGGCTCTCTATGGGGCTGACAGGCAGCCCGGTGACGTCACCGGCACTTATGGGCGGGATTTGGCTCTGCCCTAGCCAGTAAAACGGCTAAGGCAGAGCTAAAGCCCGCCCCTCAGAGCCGGTGACGTCACCGAACACACTGCTGGGCGGAAGTTACCGCCCGGCAGTGTGTTATTGAAAACACAAGAGCCTGTGCCCTGCGCGATCCAGCACAGGGCACTGGAGCGCATCGGAGCATGAGATGCTCCGATGCCAGGCTCAGGAGGGCTGCCGGGGTGAAAATAAGGGTATGTCCGGGTTCAGCTCTGAACCCGGACAACCCCTTTAAGCATTCACCTGACATAAAAGAAATTCTGATTATGTGTCTCGAGGTACATTATGCAGTCAATAGATAAAAATGTTACTGTAGGCCACTGGACTGCAGGCCCCAAACATTAGGCATTCACCAGACAGAAAAGATCAAGTGATTATGTCGCCGAAGGTATGTTACATGGTTAATGGATATCAATTTTACTGCAGGCCAGTACAAATACAGGTCAAATACATATGTTTAAAAGAACTAAAAAAATGTAATTGGATTAAAAACATGGCTAGCGAAATACCCCCTCTTGAAAAAACCCCTAATGATAATAGTTCAAATTCGATAACACGTGGTCGTCACTGGTGTTGAATTCCTCCGAGGCCCCAACTATTAGGTATTCATAGTACAGAAAAAATTGTGGCTGGAAATAGATTACACGGTCATTGGATATCAATTTTACAGCACCAAAACCGCAAACAAATGCTGCACTAGCCAAATGCACTATATAGAAGGTATATTATTGGTATATAACACCCCTGCCTCAATCACTTTTTTTGTGGGGCAACTGATACACTACGTGCAGAATTATTAGGCAAATGAGTATTTTGACCACATCATCCTCTTTATGCATATTGCCTTACTCCAAGCTGTATAGGCTCGAAAGCCTACTACCAATTAAGCATATTAGGTGATGTGCATCTCTGTAATGAGAAGGGGTGTGGTCTAATGACATCAACACCCTATATCAGGTGTGCATAATTATTAGGCAACTTCCTTTCCTTTGGCAAAATGGGTCAAAAGAAGGACTTGACAGGCTCAGAAAAGTCAAAAATAGTGAGATATCTTGCAGAGGGATGCAGCACTCTTAAAATTGCAAAGCTTCTGAAGCGTGATCATCGAACAATCAAGCGTTTCATTCAAAATAGTCAACAGGGTCGCAAGAAGCGTGTGGAAAAACCAAGGCGCAAAATAACTGCCCATGAACTGAGAAAAGTCAAGCGTGCAGCTGCCAAGATGCCACTTGCCACCAGTTTGGCCATATTTCAGAGCTGCAACATCACTGGAGTGCCCAAAAGCACAAGGTGTGCAATACTCAGAGACATGGCCAAGGTAGGAAAGGCTGAAAGACGACCACCACTGAACAAGACACACAAGCTGAAACGTCAAGACTGGGCCAAGAAATATCTCAAGACTGATTTTTCTAAGGTTTTATGGACTGATGAAATGAGAGTGAGTCTTGATGGGCCAGATGGCTGGATTGGTAAAGGGCAGAGAGCTCCAGTCCGACTCAGACGCCAGCAAGGTGGAGGTGGAGTACTGGTTTGGGCTGGTATCATCAAAGATGAGCTTGTGGGGCCTTTTTGGGTTCAGGATGGAGTCAAGCTCAACTCCCAGTCCTACTGCCAGTTTCTGGAAGACACCTTCTTCAAGCAGTGGTACAGGAAGAAGTCTGCAAGGTAAGAAAAACATGATTTTCATGCAGGACAATGCTCCATCACACGCGTCCAAGTACTCCACAACGTGGCTGGCAAGAAAGGGTATAAAAGAAGAAAATCTAATGACATGGCCTCCTTGTTCACCTGATCTGAACCCCATTGAGAACCCGTGGTCCATCATCAAATGTGAGATTTACAAGGAGGGAAAACAGTACACCTCTCTGAACAGTGTCTGGGAGGCTGTGGTTGCTGCTGCACGCAATGTTGATGGTGAACAGATCAAAACACTGACAGAATCCATGGATGGCAGGCTTTTGAGTGTCCTTGCAAAGAAAGGTGGCTATATTGGTCACTGATTTGTTTTTGTTTTGTTTTTGAATGTCAGAAATGTATATTTGTGAATGTTGAGGTGTTATATTGGTTTCACTGGTAAAAATAAATAATTGAAATGGGTATATATTTGTTTTTTGTTAAGTTGCCTAATAATTATGTACAGTAATAGTCACCTGCACACACAGATATCCCCCTAAAATAGCTAAAACTAAAAACAAACTAAAAACTACTTCCAAAAATATTCAGCTTTGATATTAATGAGTTTTTTGGGTTCATTGAGAACATGGTTGTTGTTCAATAATAAAATTAATCCTCAAAAATACAACTTGCCTAATAATTCTGCACTCCCTGTATATCACACCAGTTGAAATTATTTGTTCCAATGTCGTTTGTCCCTATCTGTAGCTGAGGTAACGCATCACCCCCTGCTGCGCTGAGCGTTCATTCGGACAGGACACTGGATGAGGGGCAAGCCAAGAGTTCCATGACAAATTGTGCCAGCTCTGGCCACAGGTCAAGCCTGCACACCCAGTAGTCCAGGAGTTCCTCACTTCTCAGAGCCTCCACATCGGCTGTTAACCTGATTTAGTCGGACACCTGCGGTCTAGGTGCTCCCTGAGGCTGGATCCGGAGGGCGACTGTGATGAGTTGGCTGCAAGAATGATCTAATTTCCGAAGTGACCAACACATCTTCAAATCGCCCTCTTCTTGCATGCGTGTTAGGATTGGTACTCGCAACAGTTTCTCTGTGAGTGGAAATTCCTCTGCCAGCACCCGCAAAAGCAGAATGCAGCACTTCTAGAAGCAAGGCCTGGAAGTGCTGCATTCTGACAGCCCTCTGTGGTGCTGGTAACATGTCCGCCATTTTGTGTTTGTACCGGAGGTCTAAGTACTTTGCCACCCAGTACTGGTCCTTACCCATTATGATTTTTATACGGGGTTACCTCTTCAAACACTGGAGCACGAAGGCCCCCATTTACACTAAATTGGAAGCGGTAGAGTGCCCTGGCTCCTGCTCATCGCCTAGAATAATGTAGTCCTCGGTCTCCTCCCCCCAGCCACGGACAACATCATGGATCCCAGAAAAGTTTAAAGCATGCTCTTCTTGCTCCTCCTCCGCCCCGGCACCATCCTCCTCTGACTCCTCTTCAGACTCCTGTTGACTTGTCTCGGATGGAGTAGCCCCCCCCCTTGGAATTCATCCAGCATTGCGACTTCCTCATCTTCCAGCTCCTGCTCCTCGACGGCTTGATCAATGACACGTTCCAGAAAGAAGGTGTAAGGTACGATGTCACTGATGGCGCCCTGGCTGCAGCTGACCAGTTTGGTGATCTCATCAAATGGCCTCAGAAGTCTGAATTTGTCGCGCATGAGCAGCCACTGGCCCAGTGAAAAAAACACAAGCTCCCCAGAACCTGTCCTGCTGCAGAGTTCATACAGGTAGTTGTTAACTGCACGTTTATGCTGAAGCAGCCCATCAAGCATATACAAGGTGGAGTTCCAGGCAGTCACAAATCAGACATCCGGCGGGCAGGTGATGTCGCCGCTGAACGTCAGTAAGGTGAGCCATGGCCGTGTAAGATCTTCTAAAATGGCCAGAGATTTTCCTGGCCTGCCGCAAGACGTCCTGGTCCCCGGGGTATTTGGAAACTAATCGCTGAACGACTAAGTTCAGGACGTGTGCCATGCACGTCAAGTGTGTCATTTTGCCGTGTTTCAGCGTGCTCAGCAGATAAGCACCGTTGTTGCACACCACTTTACCAACTGTCAAATTGAGCGGGGTTAGCCACTGATCGGCCTGCGACCGCAGAGCTAAAAGCAGTGCAGGACCGGTGTGGCTCTTCCAGGCTCAACAGACGCAGCACAGCATGGCAACGTCTCACCTGGCACGTCAAATAGGTTCCGGGGAGCTTGGAGGGCGCAGCGGAAGAGGCGGTAGGAGTGGAAAAGGAGGAGTCAGCCGAGGAGGAGACAGAGGATGGAGTAGGAGGATGAGGAGAAGAAGAGGCAGGCCTGCATGCAATCCATGGCGGTAACACCACATTTACACGGGTGCCACGGGTTACATGCTTGACGGCCATCAGAAGGTTCACCCAGTGGGCAGTAAAGGTTATGTATAGAGTTGAGCGAACACCTGGATGTTCGGGTTCGAGAAGTTCGGCCGAACATCCCGGAAATGTTCGGGTTCGGGATCCGAACCCGATCCGAACTTCGTCCCGAACCCGAACCCCATTGAAGTCAATGGGGACCCGAACTTTTCGGCACTAAAAAGGCTGTAAAACAGCCCAGGAAAGAGCTAGAGGGCTGCAAAAGGCAGCAACATGTAGGTAAATCCCCTGCAAACAAATGTGGATAGGGAAATGAATAAAAATAAAAATTAAATAAATAAAAATTAACCAAAATCAATTGGAGAGAGGTTCCATAGCAGAGAATCTGGCTTCCCGTCACCCACCACTGGAACAGTCCATTCTCAGATATTTAGGCCCCGGCACCCAGGCAGAGGAGAGAGGTCCCGTAACAGAGAATCTGTCTTCATGTCAGCAGAGAATTAGTCTGCATGTCATAGCAGAGAATGAGGCTTCACGTCAGCCACCACTGCAACAGTCCATTGGCATATATTTAGGCCCAGCACCCAGGCAGAGGAGAGAGGTCCCGTAACAGACAATCTGGCTTCATGTCAGCAGAGAATCAGTCTGCATGTCATAGCAGAGAATCAGGCTTCACGTCACCCACCACTGCAACAGTCCATTGTCATAAATTTAGGCCCAGCACTAGTGTTGAGCGGCATGTCCCATATTCGAATTCGCGAAATTTTGTGAATATTCGAAAGAATATTCGTAAAATATTCGCGATTATTCAAATTCGTTATTATTTCGCATATGCGATAATTCGAATTTTCGCATCGCATAATACATATGCTATGCAAAATTCACATGTGCGCTAATGAAATCGCCTTACGAAGATTCGCAACTCAATTCAATCACTAATGTATGAATGCAATGCCCTTTGCCTCTGTTCTGGGACAAGTGTAGATATTCGCATGTGCGCTAATAAAATCGCCTTACGAAGATTCGCACCTCAATCACTTTCTAGGGAATGTGAGACTTTTGGGAATCAATCGAGATACAGTGGGGGGTGATGACAGTAGTTGACAGAGTACAGATCAATGTAATCTGTAAGGTGGAAAGTAAAATAAAAAATACGAATTTTCGTTAATCAAATTTTACGAAGTTCTACGTATTCGCGAATATGGTGCTATACTATATGAATGCACAGGCCTTTGCCTCTCTGTTCTGGGGACAAGTGTAGATATTTGCATTTGCGTTAATAAAATCGCCTTACGAAGATTCGCAGCTCAATTCAATCACTAATGTATGAATGCAAAGCCCTTTGCCTCTGTTCTGGGACAAGTGTAGATATTCGCATGTGCGCTAATAAAATCGCCTTACGAAGATTCGCAACTCAATCACTTTCTAGGGAATGTGAGACTTTTGGGAATCAATCGAGATACAGTGGGGGGTGATGACAGTAGTTGACAGAGTACAGATCAATGTAATCTGTAAGGTGGAAAGTAAAATAAAAAATACGAATATTCGTAAATCGAATTTTACGAAGTTCTACGTATTCGCGAATATGGTGCTATACTATATGAATGCACAGGCCTTTGCCTCTCTGTTCTGGGGACAAGTGTAGATATTTGCATTTGCGTTAATAAAATCGCCTTACGAAGATTCGCAGCTCAATTCAATCACTAATGTATGAATGCAAAGCCCTTTGCCTCTGTTCTGGGACAAGTGTAGATATTCGCATGTGCGCTAATAAAATCGCCTTACGAAGATTCGCAACTCAATTCACTAATGTATGAATGCAAAGCCCTTTGCCTCTGTTCTGGGACGTGCCGATATTCGCATGTGCGCTAATAAAATCGCCTTACGAAGATTCGCAACTCAATTCACTAATGTATGAATGCAAAGCCCTTTGCCTCTGTTCTGGGACGTGCCGATATTCGCATGTGCGCTAATAAAATCGCCTTACGAAGATTCGCAACTCAATTCACTAATGTATGAATGCAAAGCCCTTTGCCTCTGTTCTGGGACGTGCCGATATTCGCATGTGCGCTAATAAAATCGCCTTACGAAGATTCGCGCCTCAATCACTTTCTAGGCAATGTGAGTAAGATCTGAGCTGTTGGACCTTTGGGAAACAATCAATTATATGTGTACTGTAATTTTGTGGGGGGGGGAAAAAACAAAAAACGAATATTCGTTTTTACGAATATATAGCACTATATTCGAAATATTCGCGAAATCGCGAAGTTGCGATATTCGCGAAAAAAATTTGCTTTTCGAATATTCGCGCTCAACACTACCCAGCACCCAGGCAGAGGAGAGAGGTCCCGTAACAGACAATCTGGCTTCATGTCAGCAGAGAATCAGTCTGCATGTCATAGCAGAGAATGAGGCTTCACGTCAGCCACCACTGCAACAGTCCATTGGCATATATTTAGGCCCAGCACCCAGGCAGAGGAGAGAGGTCCCGTAACAGACAATCTGGCTTCATGTCAGCAGAGAATCAGTCTTCATATCATAGCAGAGAATCAGGCTTCACGTCACCCACCACTGTAAGAGTCCATTTTCATAAATTTAGGCCCAGCACACAGGCAGAGGAGAGAGGTCCCGTAACAGAGGATCTGGCTTCATGTCAGCAGAGAATCAGTCTGCATGTCATAGCAGAGAATCAGGCTTCACATCACCCAACATTGGAACAGTCCATTGGCATATATTTAGGCCCCGGCACCCAGACAGAGGAGAGGTTCATTCAACTTTGGGTAGCCTCGCAATATAATGGTAAAATGAAAATAAAAATAGGATTGAATGAGGAAGTGCCCTGGAGTCCAATAATATATGGTTAAGGGGAGGTAGTTAATGTCTAATCTGGACAAGGGACGGACAGATCCTGTGGGATCCATGCCTGGTTCATTTTTATGAACGTCAGCTTGTCCACATTGGCTGTAGACAGGCGGCTGCGTTTGAGGCCTAGTATTTAGGCGCTGGGTGACCGGTATGGATTTAGTGACAGAATTAGACTTGGAAATGCATAGAAGCGTGTGTGTGTGAAGTTATTCTGAATGACCCAATGTGCACCTTGAATATTATATACCCTTTTAGGGATAGATTTCAAATAGCTCTGATATAGCAGAAACCACTAAATTATGAAATTGCTAAATTGGGAATTGTACTTCAACCCAGAACAAAAAATGTGCTTTGACGGACACTAAATATCTTGCCCAGCAACAACAGTACAGCGGTGGGTAACGAGAGATTTAGAGGGAATTAAATTTGAGGCCTAGTATTTAGGCGCTGGGTCACCGGTATGGATTTAGTGACAGAATTAGACTTGGAAATGCACAGAAGCGTGTGTGTGAAGTTATTCTGAATGACCCAATGTGCACCTTCAATATTATATACCCTTTTTGGGATAGATTTCAAATAGCTCTGATATAGCAGGAACCACTAAATTATGAAATTGCTAAATTGGGAATTGTACTTCAACCCAGAACAAAAAATGTGCTTTGACGGGCACTAAATAACTTTCCCAGCTACAACAGGACAACGGTAACGAGAGATTTAGAGGGATTTAAATTTGAGGCCTAGTATTTAGGCGCTGGGTGACAGGTATGGGTTTAGTGACAGAATTAGACTTGGAAATACACAGTAGCGGGTGTGTGTGAAGTTATTCTGAATGACCCTATGTGCACCTTCAATATTATATACCCTTTTAGGGATAGATTTCAAATAGCTCTGATATAGCAGAAACCACTAAATTATGAAATTGCTAAATTGGGAATTGTACTTCAACCCAGAACAAAAAATGTGCTTTGACGGACACTAAATATCTTGCCCAGCAACAACAGTACACCGGTGGGTAACGAGAGATTTAGAGGGAATTAAATTTGAGGCCTAGTATTTAGGCGCTGGGTCACCGGTATGGATTTAGTGACAGAATTAGACTTGGAAATACACAGTAGCGGGTGTGTGTGAAGTTATTCTGAATGACCCTATGTGCACCTTCAATATTATATACCCTTTTAGGGATAGATTTCAAATAGCTCTGATATAGCAGAAACCACTAAATTATGAAATTGCTAAATTGGGAATTGTACTTCAACCCAGAACAAAAAATGTGCTTTGACGGACACTAAATATCTTGCCCAGCAACAACAGTACAGCGGTGGGTAACGAGAGATTTAGAGGGAATTAAATTTGAGGCCTAGTATTTAGGCGCTGGGTCACCGGTATGGATTTAGTGACAGAATTAGACTTGGAAATGCACAGAAGCGTGTGTGTGAAGTTATTCTGAATGACCCTATGTGCACCTTCAATATTATATACCCTTTTTGGGATAGATTTCAAATAGCTCTGATATAGCAGGAACCACTAAATTATGAAATTGCTAAATTGGGAATTGTACTTCAACCCAGAACAAAAAATGTGCTTTGACGGGCACTAAATAACTTTCCCAGCTACAACAGGACAACGGTAACGAGAGATTTAGAGGGATTTAAATTTGAGGCCTAGTATTTAGGCGCTGGGTGACAGGTATGGGTTTAGTGACAGAATTAGACTTGGAAATACACAGTAGCGGGTGTGTGTGAAGTTATTCTGAATGACCCTATGTGCACCTTCAATATTATATACCCTTTTTGGGATAGATTTCAAATAGCTCTGATATAGCAGAAACCACTAAATTATGAAATTGCTAAATTGGGAATTGTACTTCAACCCAGAACAAAAAATGTGCTTTGACGGACACTAAATATCTTGCCCAGCAACAACAGTACAGCGGTGGGTAACGAGAGATTTAGAGGGAATTAAATTTGAGGCCTAGTATTTAGGCGCTGGGTGACCGGTATGGATTTAGTGACAGAATTAGACTGGGATATGGCCAAAAAATGAACAGACTATTGCTGGTTAAATGCACTTGGTGTGACAGCTTCACCCTGATGTAGGCTTTAGCCAAAAAACAACCACACCATTGAGGGTTAAATGCACTTGGTGACAGGCGCAGCTTGCCCCTGATTTTGTATATGGCCAAAAAATGAACAGACTATTGCTGGTTAAATGCACTTGGTGTGACAGCTTCACCCTGATGTAGGCTTTAGCCAAAAAACAACCACACCATTGAGGGTTAAATGCACTTGGTGACAGGCGCAGCTTGCCCCTGATTTTGTATATGGCCAAAAAATGAACAGACTATTGCTGGTTAAATGCACTTGGTGTGACAGCTTCACCCTGATGTAGGCTTTAGCCAAAAAACAACCACACCATTGAGGGTTAAATGCACTTGGTGACAGGCGCAGCTTGCCCCTGATTTTGTATATGGCCAAAAAATGAACAGACTATTGCTGGTTAAATGCACTTGGTGTGACAGCTTCACCCTGATGTAGGCTTTAGCCAAAAAACAACCACACCATTGAGGGTTAAATGCACTTGGTCGCAGCTTGTGCTGGCGCACCACAAGACACAAAATGGCCGCCGATCACCCCAGAAAAATGAGACTGACAAACGGTCTGTGCAGCCTAAAAACAGTGAGCAATTGAGGATCAGCAGCTCAATGATCCACAGCTGCAGATCGATCAGTTAATCAAGTCCTTTGGAGGAGTTAATCTGCCTAATCTCGCCCTACTGTCGCAGCCGCAACCTCTCCCTACGCTAATCAGAGCAGAGTGACGGGCGGCGCTATGTGACTCCAGCTTAAATAGAGGCTGGGTCACATGGTGCTCTGGCCAATCACAGCCATGCCAATAGTAGGCATGGCTGTGATGGCCTCTTGGGGCAAGTAGTATGACGCTTGTTGATTGGCTGCTTTGCAGCCTTTCAAAAAGCGCCAAGAAAGCGTCACAAAAGCGCGAAGAAAGCGACGAACACCGAACCCGAACCCGGACTTTTACGAAAATGTCCGGGTTCGGGTCCGTGTCACGGACACCCCAAAATTCGGTACGAACCCGAACTATACAGTTCGAGTTCGCTCATCCCTAGTTATGTACCTTCCCTGGCCGTGTTTGATAGACCACATGTTTGTGGTCAGATGTATCTTGCCACTAACACTGTGTGCCAGAGATACATTCACTTGCCGCTGAACGTGTCTATATATATCTCTAGGATGCCCTTCTGGGAGAAATATCTCCTTCCAGGGACTTTCATTGTGGTGTGCCAATGGCCACAAATATTCTAAAGGCCTCCAAGTCCACCAGTTTATATGGCAGTAGTTGGCGGGTTAGCAGTTCCGACAAGCCAGTGGTCAGCCGTTAGGCAAGAGGGTTATCCGGTGTCATCATCTTTTTACGCTCGAAGGCCATGGAAGCATGCCTTTTGCCAGATGAACGCAATGACGGCACAGTAGAATGTGGAGTGGAGGACAAATAGGAGGAGAAGGAGAAGAGGCAGGACATGGAGCGCCGGGAGTGTGACTTTGTGGTTTCTGATGGTGTTGCTCCCACTGGGCTCTGTGATGGAAGGCTAGGTGCCTTCTTAAGGTGGTCGTCCCTAGGTGAGTGTTGGGCTTACCGCGACTTATGCGTTGACAGCACAGGCTGCAGATGACAATACTATTGTCAGCAGCGGACACATTAAAAAAAGCCCACACTTCGGAGCCATGTGCTGGCGTCCTGGCAGTGCCAGATATGACCGTGCATGGTGGATGGCTTGCTCCAGATACATTTGCAGTCTGCTTTTTGCCTCCTGTGCACTGCGAGTTCTGCCTGATTCCCCTCCTTCTCCTCCCTATCTGCTGCTCCGTCTCTCCCTCTGAACTCCCCTCTTCTTCCTCTCTTGTGGGCACCCACGTGATGTCCATCGACACGTCATCATCGTCACCTTCACCACCACTGACATTAGAGCTCTCGTAGTAGGCAGCAACAGCGGGGACCACCCTCCTTGGGCTGATCTGGGTACTGTCGTCAGACTGCTGGGTGAAAACCTTTGATACCTCCTCTTCCTGATCTGATGCCAAGAATGGCTGCGCATTGGTAAGGTCTTGTAATAAATGGGGAATTAATTCCTCTGACTCGAGCGGAGGCGATATGGTGGTGGTGATGGTGTCTTTGGGGGTGCACACAGCAGAGAGTGAAGAGAATGCAGATAGGGAGGATGAGGAGGGTGCAGAAGCGGATGGCTGAGTGAGCCACTCAACCAAGTCTGGTGTGTCCTTTGACCTAATAGCATGCACCTTCTGCAATTTCCTACTTAGGCTCCGGCCCGGTACCTATCCGACCCCTACCACCCCAGCGGAATGGCCTTCCTCTCCCTCTGCCTGTCATTTTCAAAATGACCCTGTAACAAAATTCCCTATAGAACAGCAGTATTTGTGGAAGAAGGTATATCACACCCTTGCCTCAATCAGTTTTTTTTGGGGGGGCAACTGGTATATCACACCAGTAGAAATGATTTGTTCCAATAGCGTTTGTCACTCGGTGTAGCTGAAGTAACGCAACAAAACCGCAAACAAATTCTTCACTACCCAAATGCAATATATAGAAAGTATATTATTGGCCATATATATGGTATATAACACCCCTGCTTCAATAAGTTTTTTGAGGGGCAATAGGTATATCACACCAGTAGAAATTATTTGTTCCAATAGCGTTTGGCACTCTGTGTTGCTGCAGTATCGCAGCAGAACCGCACACAACTGCTGCACAATACAAATGCACTATAATATACTTTCTATGTTAGAAAGTATATCATAAGTATATTACACCCCTCAGTAAGTCACACCTATCGATAGCACACCTATACCAGTCCTTAAAAGGTCTTTTGTGGCCCTATTAGCTAATGTTTGGTGTCCCTAACAGTCTGTCCCTGCTCCACACAGCAACCTCTCCCTACACTGGCAAAAGACTGAATGTAAAATGGCGGCCAGATTGGGTTTATTTATAAGGTAGGGGGTATGTCCATGTGCTGAAACATCTCAATTGGCTGTCCTGTACCAGCTGATGGATGTGTTATGGGTCAAAGTTCTTCACAATGTTAAAGAATATGGCGCCGGTGGACATTGCCATATGTTTGCTCGTTCGGCGAATCGCGGACAAGCAAAGTTCACCACGAAACGACCGCCGAGCAAACCGCAAGGCCGTATCTATGCCCAAGCCATCATACTGCCTTCGTAGTTTTTACAGATCATATGGTATACTTTGGATCATGAGCTGTACCATGCCTTTGCCATATTTTTTTCTTTTAATCATTCTGGTAGAGATTGATCTTGGTTTCATCTGTCCAAAGAATGTTCTTCCAGAAGTGTGCTGGTTTTTAAGATGTTTATTAGCAAAGTCCAATCTAGCCTTCTTATTCTTGAGGCTTATGAGTGGCTTGCACCGTGCAGTGAACCCTTTGTATTTACTTTCATGCTGTCTTCTCTTTATGGTAGATTTGGATATCGACATGCCTTTATCCTGGTGAGTGTTGTTCATTTGGTTGGCTGTTGTGAAGGGGTTTCTCTTCACCAGGGTAATTATTCAGTGATCATCTGCCACTGTTGTCTTCCGTGGGTGTCCAGATCTTTTTGCATTGTTGAGGTCATCAGTGCTTTATTTCTTTCTCAGGATGTACCAAACCATAGATTTTGCCACTCTTAATATTGTAGCAATTTCTCAGATGGGTTTTTTCTGTTTTCCCAGATGAAGGATTGCTTGTTTCACCTGCATGGAGCGCTCCTTTGACCACATGTTTACTTTTGAGCAAAATCTTCAAAATACAAGAACCACACCTCAAATCAACTCCAGGCCTTTTATGTGCTTAATTGAGAATGAAATAATGAAGGAATTGCCCACACCTGCCCATGAAGCAGCCTTTGAGTCAATTGTCTAATTACTTTTGGTCCCTTTAAAAACAGGGTGCCACATGTAAAGGAGCTGAAACTCATAAATACTTCATCCAATTTTAATGTGGATACCCTCAAATGAAAGCTAAAAGTCTGGACTGTATGTCAATATCCATTATATAACTATAACTTGAATATGTTTTTGTAAACAGGTAATAACTAGGGTTGAGAGAACCCGAACTGTAAAGTTCAGGTTTGTACCGAACTTTAGGATTTTTGGACCCCGGACCCGAACATTTCAGTAAAAGTTCGGGCTCGGTGTTTGGCGATTTCTTGGCGCTTTTTGAAAGGCTGCAGAGCAGCCAATCAACAAGCGTTTAACTGTGTGGAAAAGAATGTGAGGATGAGCACTCTAACAATTGGCATACATTTAATAGAATTTATAAAATTTGATGACAATAAGACAATGCAATAAAACAATACAATAAAATAAAATAAAATGATATAAAGAACCACAATAATGTTAGCATCAAATGGTTTTCATTCTCTAGCAATCCTATGTGGAAGTGGTA
Organism: Bufo gargarizans; assembly: GCF_014858855.1. Taxonomy (NCBI): domain Eukaryota; kingdom Metazoa; phylum Chordata; class Amphibia; order Anura; family Bufonidae; genus Bufo; species Bufo gargarizans. The sequence continues at coordinate 113,617,776 of NC_058084.1, read as the reverse complement.
AAAGGGCCTGATAGCCTAATGTCCAAACAATCCAGGAAAGGGTCCCAAGAGGTAGAGATAATACCAATGTGAGTCCACAATTTCTGGCAACTACCAGATTATAGCAGTTATTAGTCCCGTCACATATGATGGTATTAACAGGTGAGGGTACACTCAACGGCTTAGCGGCATTAAACTTGTCAGCTTTACAGCCGCTTACCTCCCCTTCATGTATCCCCTCAGTCCTGCGGTCTGCTTCAGACTGGATGGATAGGGCTCGTTGAGTACGGCTTATCCCGTGGCTCGATTCGGTGACCGGGTTTGTAGGCTGCCGATCGCTTACCTCCAGACACTTTAGGCACTTTAGGCACTTTTCTCTTGCAGTGCAGATAAAGCGTGTGGAACCCCAGTTGGTATGGAGGGCTGGCATCTCACGTTCCTCTGTTTAGTATCGGCGTTGGATCCTTGCGGGATGCTGCCGACGTCACTTCCTATAATGACGTATTCTTTTTGTTGCGTCCGATGTTTCAAATTATAATTTTCGGATATAATTTCAAAGTCCTATTTGCATGGCCATGCAGTTGGAGAGATACGGACAGGTGTATGGCACAGAAACCCAGACGCGTTTCGGGAGTTGTCACTCTCCCTTCCTCAGTGGTTGATTTTTTTGAAATTATATCCGAAAATTATAATTTGAAACATCGGACGCAACAAAAAGAATACGTCATTATAGGAAGTGACGTCGGCAGCATCCCGCAAGGATCCAACGCCGATACTAAACAGAGGAACGTGAGACGCCAGCCCTCCATACCAACTGGGGTTCCACACGCTTTATCTGCACTGCAAGAGAAAAGTGCCTAAAGTGTCTGGAGGTAAGCGATCGGCAGCCTACAAACCCGGTCACCGAATCGAGCCACGGGATAAGCCGTACTCAACGAGCCCTATCCATCCAGTCTGAAGCAGACCGCAGGACTGAGGGGATACATGAAGGGGAGGTAAACGGCTGTAAAGCTGACAAGTTTAATGCCGCTAAGCCGTTGAGTGTACCCTCACCTGTTAATACCATCATATGTGACGGGACTAATAACTGCTATAATCTGGTAGTTGCCAGAAATTGTGGCCTCACATTGGTATTATCTCTACCTCTTGGGATCCTTTCCTGGATTGTTTGGACATTAGGCTATCAGGCCCTTTTACCACTTCCACATAGGATTGCTAGAGAATGAAAACCATTTGATGCTAACATTATTGTGGTTCTTTATATCATTTTATTTTATTTTATTGTATTGTTTTATTGCATTGTCTTATTGTCATCAAATTTTATAAATTCTATTAAATGTATGCCAATTGTTAGAGTGCTCATCCTCACATTCTTTTCCAAATTTACCTATTCCTGAGAGGTAGGGTGTCCTCTCTCTGGATTTGCAGCACCATATCATAGGCTATAAAGGAGAGCAGCCACCACCAATTTCATTCTTCTACATAGGTTTAACTGTGTGACCTTAGAAGCCATCACAGCCATACCTACTAAAGGCATGGCTGTGATTGGCCAGTGCAGCATGTGACCCAGCCTCTATATAAGCTGGAGTCACATAGCGCTGCACCTCACTCTGCTGTGCTTATTGTAGGGAGAGGATGCTGCTGTGAGGGAGAGAATAGGACAGAATCTGTTATCAGAACTTCAATTGAACTCAGCGATCTACATAGATTTAGTTGCGTGGGTGCAGTGCAAAATCTTTTTACCCTGCCGTGAGCCTAGTGACAGAAAAATAACTTTTATCCGTCTGTTAGTTAGGTGGGTGACAGCAGCCATTTTATGCAAGCTCAGTGCACCAGCACTGCATCAGTTCTTTTGTGACATTCAAATCCAAGCTTGAAATACAGCAATAATAATCTGGTTTTAAAAAAACACCCTTTTTTGGCAATATCCAACATCTGGTGCCTTTGCAGGATTAGTCAGTGTGCAATTTAAACTAGAAATGCAGCCATAATTTTCTAGGTTTTTAAAAGCACCCTTTTTTTTGCAAAATACACAATTGTACAGCCCTTGCTGCATCTGCACATGTGAAATTCAAGTGTTATATACAGCTTTCATATATGTTAGTAAAAAAAAACACCCTTTTTTTTTTGCAAAATACTTAATATTGCAGCCCTTGCTGCATTTGTGATTGTTAAAAACAAGTTTTAAAGAATTCAATAATTTTATGGCTTTGAAAAAACACCATTTTTTTGCAATATCCAACATCTGGTGCCTTTGCAGGATTAGTCAGTGTGCAATTTAAGCTAGATATACAGCTATAATTTTCTAGGTTTTTAAAAACAACCTTTTTTTTGCAAAATACACAATTTTACAGCCCTTGCTGTATCTGCACGTGTGAAATTAACTCGTTATATACAGCTTTCATATTCTGTTAGTAAAAAAAAAAACTTTTTTTTTTGCAAAATACTTAATATTGCAGCCCTTGCTGCATCTGTGATTGTTAAAAACAAGTTTTAAAAACTTCAACAATTTTCTGGCTTTGAAAAAACACCAATTTTTGGCAATAACCTTTATTTTGTGCCTCTTGCATATTTTGTGCAACTTAAGCTAGAAATACAACTATAATTTTCTGGGTTTTAAAAAACACCCTTTTTGTGCAAAATACGCAATTTTACAGTTCTTGCTGCATCTGCATGTGTAAAATTCAAAGGTTATATACTGCTGTCATATTCTGTTAATAACCCCTTTAGGACACAGCCATATTTCAATTTAAGCACCAGGCCATATTTTGCAAATCTGACCAATGTCACTTTAAGTGGTGATAACTTTAAAACTTTTTTACTTATCCAGGCCATTCTAACACCTAAAGGGTTAACGACATTTGTAAAATCTGTTTTGAATACCTTGAGGGGTGTAGTTTCTTAGATGGGGTCACTTTTATGAAGTTTTTACTCTAGGGGTGCATCAGGGGGCTTCAAATGGGACATGGTGCCAAACAAAAAAGGCCATCAAAATCTGCCTTCCAGAAACCATACAGCGTTCCTTTCCTTCTGCGCCCTGCCGTTTGGTCATACAGCAGTTTACGACCACATATGGGGTGTTTCTGTAAACTGCAGTATAAGGGTAATAAATATTATGTTTTGTTTGGCTGTTAACCCTTGCTTTGTTATTGAAAAAAAAAAAGATTAAAATAGAAAATTTGCCCAAAAATTGCTTTTTGGGAATAATTTTTGATTTTTATTTTTTACTGTGTTCATCTGAGGGGTTGGGGGGTATTTTTATAGAGCAGATTCTTACGGATGCGGCGATACTTAATATGTCTACTTTTTTTAATGTATTTATGTTTTACACTATATTATCTTTTTATAAACAAAAAATAAATACATTTTTGTATCGCCATAGTCTAAGAGTCATTTTTTTTCAGTTTTTAGCCGATTATCTTAGGGGGCTCATTTTTTGCAGGATGAGAGGACGGTTTTATTGGCACTATATTGGGGGGCATATGACTTTTTGATCGCTTGCTATTACAATTTTTGTGATGTAAGGTGACAAAAAAAACTTTTTTTGCACCGTTTTTTATTTTTTTACCGTGTTCATCTGAGGGGTTAGGGGGGTATTTTTATAGAGCAGATTATTACGAATGCGGCGATACCTAAAAAATGTTTGTTTTAGTGTCTCAAGTCTGAGAACCAGTTTTTTAGACTGTCAGTGGCTAAATTGGGATATAAATTTAGTACTCCATTGAAGTGTGGTACTCCCTGAAGCAACCAATAATGCAGAGGCCCGGATGATCGGGGCACGTGTCACACTGAGTAGTGTTGCCCTTCCGTATCTCCCTCCTGTGACGCACTCTGCACTTTTTTTTGGGTACCATACCTGGAAAGTGTTGGCCAGGGAGGATCCGGCGCCTCCAGTTCCCGAGGTACTATGGCCTGCTCTTTTCCGGTCAGAAAAGATCAGGGCCTTGAGGACTGCCTCATAGAACTGAAGGAATGTCCCTGTGTTGCCAGCGCTCCGGGACAGCACAAAAGAGTTGTACAAGGCAACCTGTACCAAGTAGACCACAACTTTTTTGTACCATGCCCGGGTTTTGCACATGGCGTTATATGGCTTGAGGACTTGATCAGAGAGATCAAATCCTCCCATATACCGAATGTAGTCGACGATACAATCGGGCTTGAGGACCGTTGCCGTGGTACCTTGCACAGGGACAGGGGTGATGCCATTACCATGAATTGTGGACAGTACAAGGACATCCCTCTTGTCCTTATATCTGACCAGCAACAGGTTTCCACTGGTAAGGGCACGGGTCTCACCCTTGGGGATAGGTACCTTGAGGGGGTAGGTAGGGAGGCCAGGTTGTTTTTTCCACACGGTCCCACAAGCGGACGTGGATCTGGCGGTGAGGGACTGGAACAAGTATTAAAGTTATCCACGTACTGGTGGTAACCCTTATCTAGCAGTGGGTGCAGAAGGTCCCACACAAGTTTGCCGCTAACACCCAGAGTGTGGGGACATTCTGGGGGTTGAAAACGGGAATCTCACCCCTTGTACATACGAAACTTGTAAGTTTACCCTGAGGTACTCTCACAAAGTTTGTACAGTTTCATGCCATACCTCGCCTGCTTAGAGGGTACATACTGGCGGAAAAGGAGTCTCTCCTTGAAAGCAATGAGAGACTTATCAACCGCGACCGCGACCTCCCTTCCAGGTACATAGGCCTGTACAAATTTGGCCCCAAAGTGATTTTGTACAGGCGGTCATAAACAGGATCACCTTGGGGGGGGGGGGGGGGGGGGGGCATGCAGCATTGTCTGCATAATGCAGGCATTTCCAGATGGCCTCAAACCTGGAGAGTGTCATGGCCATACTGTAAAGTGGGGTCTGGTAGAGGACGTCCCCACTCCAGTAAAATATGTAGAAACCACGGCACTCAATATTAGATAGTCAAAATTAATTCATTTATTAATTGTCCATCCAATAGGGATGGACAATTAATAAATGAATTAATTTTGACTATCTAATATTGAGTGCCGTGGTTTCTACATATTTTGATTGATCTCTTCCACTGAGCACCAACAGCGACACACAAGGAGTGCCATCCACTACAATTATCACCCACTCCAGTAATGCCTGACACTAGGTTTCTTGACTAGGCCTATGTGCAGCACGAGGCCCCAAAATGTCCTCATCTCGACTGCACTGACCGGGGTCCAGCCACCAGGCCTAGCCAAAAAGGAGCTTGAGTGTTAAGCAACAAACTGTTCGGCGTACAGGTTTGTTTGCTCCACCATTAGATTTACAAAGTGGTCACTGAAAAAAAGACTAAAATAGTCGTATTCAGTGAAGCCCACGGTGGAAATCTGGATCCCTGGTTGGCCTACAAAATCAGGAATCACGGGCTCAAAATGCTCTCGGGTACACCAGACAAGTTTACCGGCAGAGGGCTCCTGTGGATTTAACTGTTGGACTGGAAAACTAGTATGAGCCCAGAGCTGCTCGTACTAGGGTGGGTCACAGGGTATATAGCATGGCGGTCCCTTTGCTCCGCATGGTGGCGTCTCCGCCGCCTTGGGGGCTCATCATCATCGCTAGATGATGAGGAGGACGCGGATGACAAAAGGAAAGTGGGGTCATCCTCGTCCTCACTGGGACTCTCGGAGTCGGAGGCAAGCTGGGCGTATGCCTCCTCGGCCGAGAACATCCAGCGGGCCATAGGGGAATGTGTGTCTGCGTGTGTGTGTGCGTGCGTGCGTGTAAATCTTTATTCAGTGTGCGTGTGTGTGGGGGCATGGGTGTTCACAAACTTAGCCTAAATCTAACAGACAAAAAAAAAAAAGGACTAACTAAAAAAAGCCCAAAAAATAATAATAAATTCAAAATCGCTGATCACCGTCCGAAGTTGATCAGCGGTGGGGCCGGACGCTAAGAGTGCCGGCCACAGTCAGCGTACGCACACAAAAAAAAAAAATGTCTGAGCCCCAAAAAAGTTGTGAGGGGAGGGGTGGGCAGGGGGCAAGCTGCGGCACCCCTGGGGGAGCTGTGCTGTGAACCCCAGACACCCGATTCAGGGTAATGCAATCAGTATCTGTTTTTATTTTTTTCTTCATCTAACTTTCCCTAAATATCCCTGCCTAATCTAACTTGTCCCTAGTCTTTCCCTAAATACCTGGTGGTGCTGGGGGTGCTGGCGCACAGATGGGGTGCTGGATCCGGATCTCTGCACAGATGGGGGGTGCTGGCTCTGAGACACGATGCAGCGCTCCTCTCTCCTCGGGCTCCCAGACTGAAAAGGAGGAAGAGAGGAGCGCTGCGATGATTTGAACCTCCCGCCCGCCGAGCTGACCAATGAGAGGCGATCCTGAGAGGTGATGTCACATCACCTCTCAGGATCGCAGGATGGTGATTGGTGGTGTATTATCACACCACCAGTCACCATCCTGTTCCTGGTTATCGGGTCCCCAGGGACCCAAATAACCCGGAAATGCAGCAAACTGCAGGTCTGAATTGACCTGCGGTTTGCTGCGATCGCCTACACGGGGGTGTCACAGGACCCGCGGCCTAGTCTGGATCTGTACGTGTGAGATACACACTTTAGATGCTGTGGTTCTATTCTGCTATTAGAAAAACAGTAATTTTGGGCAAAAATATATAATTGTGGCCTAGTCTGGATCTGTACGTGTGAGATACACCCTTTAGATACTGTTGTTCTATTCTGCTATTAGAAAAACACGAATTTTGTGCAAAAATCTTTAATTACGGCCTAGTCTGGATCTGTACGTGTGCGATAAACACTTTAGATACTGTGGTTCAATTCTGCTATTAATAAAACACCCTTTTTGGGCAAAAGACAATTTTACAGCCCTTGCTGCATCTGCACTTGTGAAATTCAAGCGTTATATACAGCTTTAATATTGCAGCCCTTGCTGCATCTGTGATTGTTAAAAACAAGTTTTAAAAACTTCAATAATTTTCTGGCTTAGAAAAAACACCCATTTTTGGCAATAACCTTCATTTTGGGCTTCTGCCGCATTAAGCACTTTAGATACTGTGGTTCTATTCTGCTATTAATAAAACACCCTTTTTGCGCAAAATACACCATTTTACAGCCCTTGCTGCATCTGCACGTGTGAAATTCAAGCGTTATATACTGCTGTCATATTCTGTTATTCTGTTAAAAGAAACACCCATTTTAGACAAAATACTTAATTTTGCAGCCTTTGCTGCATATGTCATTGTAAGATACACCCTTTAGATACTTTGGCTCTATTTTGCAATTAATAAAACACCCATTTTGGGCAAAAATCTTTAATTGTGGCCCAGTTTGCAACTGTACGTGTGAGATACACCCTTTACATACTGTGGTTCTATTCTGCTATTAATAAAACAACCAATTTGTGCAAAAATCTTTAATTGCGGCCTAGTCTGCATCTGTACGTGTGAGATGCACACTTTAGATAATTTGGTTCTATCCTGTTATTTGAAAAACAGCCATTTGGGGCAAAAACTTAAATTGCGGCCTAGTCTGGATCTGCACATGTGAGATACATCCTTTACATACTGTTGTTCTATTCTGCTATTAATAAAACCCCCATTTAGGGCAAGATCCTAAATTTGAGAATAATGAGAAGAGCGTCAAATAAGGGACGTGGCCCAGGTCGTGGTGCTTCTGGTGGAGCTCCTGTTTAAGGGGAAGGATGTGGTCGATCTGTGCCAGCTACACGCAGTAGTAAAACCCCTTCCTCAGGTGCGAGTAGGCGACAGAACCTGCAGCGGCATTTGGTCGGGCCTAATGCGGCTCTACGAATGGTGAGGCCAGAACAAGTTCAGGCGATAGTAGATTGGGTTGCTGACAGTGCCTCCAGTTCCTTCACATTGTCTCCCACCCAGTCTCCTGCTGAAAGATCAAAGTTGGCACCTGCAGCCGATGTCCATCAGTCTTTCACCTCACCCCCTTGCAAATCAGCCAAGCAGTCTGAGCCCCAAGTCATGCAGCAGTCTCTTCTGCTTTTTGATGACTCTGTTAGCAGGGTTTCCCACGGCCATCCACCTATCCCTGCCCCAGAAGTGGAAGAGATTGAGTGCACCGATGCCCAACCACTTATATTTCAAGATGAGCACAGGGGAGGACCATCGCAGCACGTCTCAGATGATGATGAAACACAGGTGCCAACTGCTGGGGCTTTTGAAAGTGTACAGACCGACAAGAAAGGCAGGGGTGAAGACTGGGTGGAAGATGATGTGGAGGATGATGAGGTCCTCGACCCCACATGGAATCAAGGTCATGCGAGTGACCTATGTAGTTCGGAGGAAGAGGCGGTGGTCGCACAGAGTACCCAGCACAGCAGAAGAGGGAGCAGGGTGCAAAAGCGGAGCGGCCGTCCCCTAGACAGTACACCTGCTACTGCCCACCACAGCAAGGGACCGAGCACACCAAAGCCAGCTCCAAGGAGTTCCCTGGCGTGGCAGTTCTTCAGACAAAGTGCTGACGACAAGACACGAGTGGTTTGCACGCTGTGCAATCAGAGCCTGAAGCGAGGCATAAACGTTCTCAACCTGAGCACAACCTGCATGACCAGGCATCTAAGTGCAAAGCACGAGCTGCAGTGGAGTAGACACCTCAAAAACCAAGAAAGGTCTCTGGCTCCTCCTGCTTCCTCTTCTGCTGCAGTCTCGGCCTCTTCATCCACCTCTGGAGTGACAGTGGCACCTGCCACCCTGCAAACAGAGGATCTGCCAGCAACACTACCATCCGGGTCACCAAGTATCTCCACAATGTCCCACAGAAGCATTTAGCTCTCCATCTCCCAAACACTAGAGCAGAAGAGGAAGTACCCCCCCTACCCACCCGTTATCCCTGGCCCTGAATGCCAGCATTTCAAAATTACTGGCCTTTGAAATGCTGTCATTCCATCTGGTGGAGATGGAGAGTTTTCTTACTTTTCAAATTCTTTTTATTCATTTTCATAAAAAGAAAAGTTACAAACATATTAGCAGGACATATCTGTTATACCAGGCAAATTATAAAGAGAAACAGGTGACATTTGTTATGGACGCTATCAATGTCATTGACATGGGACTTATACGCCCGTGAGAACCAATGTCAGCAAAGAAACATGAAGCATTGAAGATATACAAATTCTTATTTTCCTCAAACCTTAATGCGTTTGAATCCTAGGCAAGATCAGGTCTTTCCAATGCCTAGTAAGCAAAATCCCTTCTAGTCCCGGGCTCCAGGTCTCACGTCCTGAACACAAGATCCCACCTCCCACATAGATACTATTGTCCAGAGACTCAGGAGAAAAGGTAGAGGTCGGAGTAGGAAGAAAATTACTCCACTGGCATCTGCTCTTAAAGGTCAATGCCTGAATGTGAAAATTAAGTAAATACAAAAGGAGATGGAGAGTTTTAAAGGCCTTATGGCGGTGCCTGTCCCACAGTACGTCGTGCCTAGCCGCCACTACTTTTCCTGGCGAACCATCTCTTCCCTGCACAACGAAGTGGGGGACAAAATCAGGTGTGCACTGCGCAAGGCCATCTGTGGCAAGGTGCACCTTACTACGGATACGTGGATCAGTAAGCACGGTCAGGGACGTTATATATCCATAACAGCACACTGGCAGTGGTGGCTGGGCCTTAGGCGGATAGCAGTTTGCCTCATGTCCTTCCACCACCGAGGATTGCAGGGCGCTTCAGTTTGCCTCCTGTTGCTTCCTCCTCCTACTCCGCTTCTTCATCCTCTACCGCCTCCTTATCCAGTCAGCATAACACCTTCACCACCAACTTCAGCACAGCCAGGGGTAAATGACAGCAGTTTTAAAACGTATCCGTTTGGGGGACAAACCCCACACCACTCAGGAGCCGTGGACGGGCCTTGAACAAGAGACCGAAGAGTGGTTGGTGCCAGTGAGCCTCAAGTCTGGCCTGGTGGTGTGCGATAATGGGCAAAATCTCGTAGCAGCTCTGGGGCTAGTTGGATTGATCATGTGATGAAGGCTATATGCCAAAACGTGTTATTTGGAAATAATCTACTTTACTAAGCAATAAAGAAGAAGTTTGCAACATATTGGTGGCTTGCTGGATTTTCTACTGATCTACGTGGAGCACGCTCCTTCCGGGCAATGCCAGGTAACTAGCAGGTGCTGGCTATATTCGATTTTATTAAAATGAACCAGGCATGTATCCCACAGGACTTGTCCGTACCTTGTGGAGAATAGACATGTATACCGGCCTTAACCAGCCATTGTTATACTACAGCGCAATTACTCATTTTTGAATTTTTAATATTTCACACTTTTTTGGAGTGTACCCTAATAAAAAAATAAAAAATGTTTAACCAAAAACCAGTGTTGGCTACCTCGTCCTCCTCCACAGTTGTTTCCACCTACACCGCTATGTCCACCGCCTCCTCAAACTCCTACTCCATATGGACCTCCACCTCAGAAATCAATATTTTTTTTTATTTGTACGTATTTAATTTTATTTTAGGTAATTTCACTAATTTGTCTGTTACATTTTTGGGTAACATTCAACAATTACTGGGTGTGATGTACCACTGCTATACCTAGTAGAAATGTAAAAAAATAAAATCACTAATTTGTCTGTTACATTTTCTAGTGAAATTCACCAAATTTTGGGTGTGATATACCACTGCTATACCTAGTAGACGGGTTAAAAAAAAATACACAAATTTGTCTGTTTCATTTTCAGATGAAATTCAAAATTTTTTGGCTGTGATATACCATTGCTATACCTAGTAGTCAGGTAAAAAAAATAATCACTAATTTGTCTGTTACATTTTTGGGCAAAATTAACCAATTTTTGACTGTAATATACCCCTCCTCTACCTAGTTGACAGCTTAATAAATTTCTCACATTTTTCTTTTACATTTTTGGGTGGCATTATACAATTTTTGTCTGTGATAGACCCCTGCTCTACCTAGTAGACAGGTTAATAAATTTCACACGGTCCCTCTCCGGCGTGGAACCCTGATTCACCGATAACCGGGATCAACATGGTAGGCTCAGAAAAGAACATCGAAAGTTGATAGAGAAGATATCCAAATAGATGGTGGATGTCACGGGGGCACCTCTGCAAAGGTGACAGGAATATAAATTTAAAAAAATCATCTGTTACATTGTCAGGTGACATTTTTACCAATTTTGCCGGATAGAAACCCCTGCTCTGCATAGGTGACAGGGAATAAAATTTCTGAAATTCTTCTTTAATTGATGCGCGCCACCTCCTTTCATTCAATGCTTAAACTTTAACACGTCCCACATTTGCGCTTCAATACTTTGTCCTATATTTTCACTCTATCATATTTAATTTGAAACAATTAGCCTCCCTTGGATGTGATCTCGCTTTCTCACGCTCCCTCTCCAGCGTGGAACCCTGATTCGCCAATAATCGTGATCAACATGGTAGGCTCAGTAAAGAACATCGAAAGTTGATAGAGAAGATATCCAAATGGATGGTGGACGTCACGGGGGCACCTCTGCATAGGTGACGGGATCATAAATTTCAAAAAATCGTCTGTTACATTGTCAGGTGACATTTGAACAATTTTGCTGGATAGAAACCCCTGCTCTGCATAGGTGACAAAGAATACAATTTCAGAAATTCTTCTTTAATTGATGCGCACCACCTCCTTTCATTCAATGCTTAAACTTTAACAAGTTGTCCCACATTTGCGCTTCAATACATTGTCCCATATTTCCACTCTATTGTATTTATTTAAAATATTTAACCTCCCTTGGATGTGGTCTCTCTTTCTCACGCTCCCTTTCCGGCGTGAAACCCTTATTCGCTGATAACCGTGATCATCATGGTAGGCTCAGAAAAGAACATCGAAAGTTGATAGAGAAGATATCCAAATGGATGGTGGACTTCACAGGGACGTGCGATCAGGCAGAAGTTATCTAGAGTCAACAAAGCGGCAGCAGAGCCTCTCCTGGCTAACGTTTCCTAATTCAAAATACTGCAGTGACATTACCTGTAGTTTTTAATTAATCATTCAAATAACAGGGCATCTTAAGAGTCCTGTATTGTTATTTATCGTCACTACCTCCCCGAGTCAGGAGTGGGTAATTGCCGCGCTCCCCCTCCTTTCCTTCAATTCTTCCGTTTTAATAGCTTATCCCACATTTCCGCTAGTTCACAATTAAATTTCATCCATTGATCTCCCTTGGATGTGGTCTCTCTTTCTCACGCTCCCTTTCCGGCGTGGAATCCTGATTCGCCGCTAACCGTGATCAACATGGTAGGCGCAGAAATGAACATCGAAAGTTTATAGAGCAGATATCAAATTGAATCATGAACATCACGGGGAATTGTGACATGGTGGGGCAGTATGTGTGCACACGCCTACACAAACTGACTGACAGGGGTCAGCCCCTGCAACTTCTGTATCTCCAAATTGGGCACATGGCCTGAGCTTGCCCTTTATGCCTTGGAGGTGCTGGCTTGCCCTGCAGCCAGTGTATTGTCTGAACGTGTGTTTAGCACAACTGGAGGGGGTTATCACAGGTTATATTTCCCAATGTTTTGGGGTGTACCCTAATAAAAAAATTAAATTAAATTAAAACCAAAAAGCAGTGTAAGCTACCTCCTCCTTATCCACCGCCCCTTCGACCTACACCGTCAAATCGACCGCCTCCTCAACCTTCTACTCCATATGGACCTCGTTCTCCTAGATCAAGATTATTTATTTTTATTTTTATGTATTTTATGTTAATTAAAAACATTTCCCTATCCACTGTTTGTTTGCAGAGCATTTGCCATGCTCTTAACCCCATTTTGCTGGCATTTGCAGCCCTCTAGCCCTTTCCATGACATTTTTAGAGCTATTTTAGTGCTCAAAAGTTTGGGTCCCCATTGCCTTCAATGGGGTTCGGGGTCAAGTTCGGGTCGAGTTCGGGTCCCGAACTCTGACTTTTTTGTGAAGTTCGGCCGAACCCGTCAAACCTGAACATCCAGGTGTCCGCTCAACTCTAATATTAACAACACAATTTGTGTCAGTGTCCAGATATATTTAGTCCTAACTGTAGTTTGATGGAGTGGCCAGCTCTAGGAAGAGTAATCCTTGCAGTTACAGACTTCTTCCATTTAAGTGGACTCTAATCAAGGTTTAGAAACATCTCAAAGATGATCAAGAGAAATTGGAGGCCCCCAGAACTAAATTTCGGGTCATAGCAAAGGGTCTGAATACTTATGTCCATGTTACATTTTAGTTTTTAATAAACTAGCAAAAAATTCTGTTAATTTTAGTACAAGGAGCAAAATAACAAAATGTGAATAAAGTGAAAGGGTCTAAAGAATTTCTGAATGCACAGGGTGTGCTTGTACACCAGCCAGTAATGTAAACATCTTCAAATTCTCCTTGTTGACTATGAGATTTATTGTCAACCTATTTAGTGTCTTGGAAAAATTTGCTTTCCACAAATCTGATGTAACACATGCTGCTTGCAAATCACTGTTTTAAATTTTCAATTTACTTTGGAAAAAAACAAAGCCAGCTTTTTAGTTAAAAAAGTCCCAATACATTTTTGAGAAATGCAAAACCATTATATTCAAGCTATTTTGTTCTCTAAAGAGACTGACATAATATGAGTGTAATATAACTGATTGATGGAAAGACATAGCCAGGAATACTGTGCTATAATATTAAATTTTCAGGTTGGTTTGCCAAATATAAAGTGAGTTATAATGTTAAACAAAAAAGGTAATGTCATATTATAGTTGTCTTTATTTCTTCTTGAAGAGAGAACAATATCATAACTCATATTGAAGGTCAATGTTTATATATACGTGTATGGAACAAATTCAGTTGCTGTAAAAAATGTTTTATGTCAGGTAAAAGAAGTGAATGTTTAATTTTGTATGAAGTCAAACATAACAATCATTTTTAATATGTCTTTCTAGATTTAGAGTTCTAATTGAGAGGCTTAGATTTATTGCCGCACTTAGACTCAAATGATAATGCTAAATTTTCTCTGTAGCTCAGGATGACCTTGAATAGACTGTATCATAATAATAGCAATAATAATAATAATAGTAAAAAAAAAATATATATATATATATATATATATACACATATATATATATATATATATATATATATATATATATATACAGTGCTGCCCATAATTATTCATACCCCTGGCAAATTTTGACTTAAAGTTACTTTTATTCAACCAGCAAGTAATTTTTTGACGGGAAAGACATAGGTGTCTCCCAAAAGATAATAAGACGATGTACAAGAGGCATTATTGTGGGGAAAAACTCTGCTTTTATTTACATTTGAGCAAAAAGTGTCCAGTCCAAAATCATTCATATCCTTCTCAATAATCAATAGAAAAGCCTTTATTGGCTATTACAATCGAATGCTTCCTATAATTGGAGACCAGCTTTTTGCATGTCTCTACAGGTATTTTTGCCCATTCATCTTTAGCAATGAGATCCAAATCTTTGAGGTTGGATGGTCTTCTTGCCATCACCCTGATCTTTAGCTCCCTCCACGGATTATCAATTGGATTCAAGTCTGGACTGTGGCTGGGCCACTCCAAAACGTTAATGTTGTTGTCTGCTAACCATTTCTTCACCACTTTTGCTGTGCTTTTTGGGTCATTGTCATGCTCAAATGTCCACTGGTGCCCAAGGCCAAGTTTCTCTGCAGACTGCCTGATGTTGTCATTGAGAATCCTCATGTATTGCTCTTTTGTTATGGTGCCGTTTACTGTGATTAGGTTCCCTGCTCCATTGGCTGAAAACCCCCCCAAAGCATTAGGCTCCCACCACCATGTTTGACAGTGGGGGTGGTGTTCTTTGGGTTGAAGGCTTCTCCTTTTTTACGCCAAATGAAGGAAACATTATTGTGACCAAACAATTACATTTTTATTTCATCTGACCATAACACAGAAGACCAGAAGTCTTCTTCTTTGTCCAGATGAGCTTTTGCAAAGGCTAAACAAGCTTTTGTGTGCCTTATCTGGAGAAGTGGCGTCCTCCTTGGTCTGCATTGTGCAGTGTCCGTTGGATTGTCTGCCTTGAAACATTACCACCAGCAGAGCCCAGATTTACCAGGATGGCCTTGGTGGTGATCCTTCAATTCTTTTTCACCTCTCTAACTATCCTCCTGGCCAGCACAGGTGTCACTTTTGGCTTGCAACCACATCCTCTGAGATTTTCCATAGTGCGGAACATCTTGTATTTTTTGCTCAAATGTAAATAAAAGCTGAGAAATGTTTTTTTTTCCCCAAATAATGCCTCTTGTACATCAAGAGAATGCCAAGAGTGTGCAAAGCAGTAATCAAAGCAAAAGCAAAGAACCTAGAATATGACATATTTTCAGTTGTTTCACACTTTTTTGTTATGTATATAATTCCACATGTGTTAATTCATAGTTTTGATGCCTTCAGTGTGAATCTACAATTTTCATAGTCATGAAAATAAAGAAAACTCTTTGAATGAGAAGGTGTGTCCAAACTTTTGGTCTGTACTGTATATATATATATATACATATATATATATATATATATATATATATGTGAAACTCGAAAAATTAGATTATCGTGCAAAGTTCATTTATTTCAGTAATGCAACTTAAAAGCTGAAGCTATTATATAAGATAGAATCATTACATGTAAAGTGAGATATTCCAAGCCTTTATTTGTTATAATTTGGATGATTATGGCTTACAGCTTATGAAACCCCAAAGTCACAATTTTGAGGTACCGTTTGCTTAGGGGGTATGGCTTAATTAGCTGACTAGAGTGTGACACGTTGAGTGTAGAATATTGAACCTTTTCACAAAATTCTAATTTTAAGTCGCATTAATGCAATTCCTTATAATTTGCATTACTGAAATAAATGTACTTTTGCACAATATTCAAATTTTTCAAGTTTCACATATATATATTAGTATTCTCCTTGAAATTACACTGTTGAGTCAAAGCATGGTATCATTTTGGCCACTGTGTTCAATATGTGAAACAGTAGAACCTGGCTGGAACATAAAATACAGAAACAAATAAATCATAAGAATGTTGCTTAACTGCAAATGTATTTATAATGGAAAATGTAGAAAGAAATGCATTGATTTCTCTGTTGATTGACAACCTGCCTCTGAGCATTGCTCATCTTTATACATTTTGAGACAAAATCCATTATCTTTCATTGTTAGTTGAGAAATGAAAGGTCTGTTACATTAAATGAGGTGCATCTTGAAGCATGTGAGTCATCATTGGTTTGATGGTTGTAGAGATTAGACCTTTGAAAACTTTAACTCTGCTGACAATTATTGCTATTATTTAAATACATCTTCTAAAAAAAAAGCAGATATAAAGAAATATAAAAAAAAAACATACATACAGCTAAATTGAAAAGATTAAAATATAAGATTACCTACACTATTTTAACATTATTTTGGAAATTTAATTTGTTACATCATGTCTTTATGTATTCCTTATTTGTTTTTTTTATATATATTGAGACCACAGCAGACTTACAGTGCTACTACTATTCTACTATTCCCCAGATGTCCCCATGTATTTTCTTTAAAAAAAAATAATAGAAAAGTTCTACATAAATACCAAAATATATAAAATATTTTAAAGCCAAAATATTCCCATCCATAACCTAACCGACCCTAACACTCACTGAGGAGGAGGAAAGGGAAGAAGAAAAAAATACAAAATGAAAAAACAAGTACATCTTTATGAGGTCCATTCAGTTGGGAAATCTAGAAACTAAGAAATTTGTGTCCAATACTCCCCATTAGATTTCAACTATATTACCTTTTTATTCCCCATGATTCAGAGTGACTAATCCATAGTAATTTCATGTTTTATTATAGGCTGAATTGACCTAGCCAATACCTACTGTATTAATTTATAAGATCATACTCCAGTAGCCATAACTTTTCAAATTTCTGTTCAAATAACCATATGAGAGCTTTTTTTTTTGCGGGATAAGTTATATTTTTTTAGTGGCACCATTTAATTTACCATGTCGTAATGGAAAACTGAAAAAAGTTCTTTGTGGGCTTAAATTAAAAAAAAAATCTTCCACCAAGGTTTTTGGGGTTTTGATATTACTGCATTTAGTGCTCGCTAAAAATGACATGACATCCTTATTCTGCTGCTCAATAGAAACACGGCGATATAAATTTTGCATGTTGTTTTTTGTTTTAGAAAATAAAAACTTTTGAAAAAAATCATTTTCTCACAGCCATAATTTTTTTTATATTTCCATCCACAAAGCTGTATGAGGGCTTGTTTTTTCTCGATGATCCTTAGTTTTTATTGGTACCATTTGTGGGGGGCATACAACTTTTTGATAGCTGCTATAAAATGTTTTTTGGGGGTATGAGCATGGGGTGAGCATGCGTGCGGACGCACATAGGTAGCGTGCACACCTCCCCCCCACATCGTGAGCTCCAGCCCGCACTGCGCCGGTAATGAAGCAGCCGATGCTGATGCCGCTCTGATGCCGCTCTAGTCCATCGTCTCCCCGCCGTGAGGATCGCTGCCTTTGCCCTGTCATCCTGTGACTCTGTTGTCCAGCCCCCCTGAAGCCTTAATGTTGCGAGGTGGGTGCTGTTTGTTCCGGACGTCGAGCTGCTGGGCATTAATTACGATCCGGTGCTGGGAGCTGGCGCAGAGGTGATACGCATGGGGCTGGATACACTGCTGGAAAATGTTTGAAGTCGTATTGCTATGCTAGGAGCGATCCAGCGAGCAAGAGTAGGGGACTGGGGATGGGATGGTGAGGCAACTGCCCTAAGGTGAGAGTATTGGGCGCCCCCCCCCCCCTTTCCCCTCCCAGGCAGCAAGGGAGATATTGGTACTTCTATCCAGAAGCACAGACTGGCTTTTTTTTTTGCGGGACCCGAGGGAGCGAGGGTCCGAGGGTGCAGAGAAAATCACCTCTGCTCAGGAGGAGCAGGGGCCTAGTTTGCAGAATATAAAGAAAAAAATGTAACCTGGCAATACAGGATCTCTCTCTCCAGACTGGAAATATCAAGGAAACGGTGGGACTCCTGAGGACAGACTTACAAAAATATAAAGACAGATTGGTAGAAGTAGAAAAGAGAACATCTGAGGTAGAGGACCTGTTACAGACAATGGGAAAGGAAAAGAGTGTATTAAAGGAAGAAAATAGAGAACTTAAAATTAAATTACTGGATCTTGAAAATAGATCCAGAAGGTCCAACCTGAGATGTTTGCGGTTCCCGGAGGGGGTGGAGGGACGGGATTCTTGTGGATTTATAAAGACCTGGTTAATGGAGCAACTGGGTAAGGATATTTCATCTCATAAAAAATGTATAGAGCGCGTTCATAGAGTGTCAGCAAGGATGCCCCCTCCGGGAACGAGACCCCGACCAATCATAATCAATTTCATGTCGTTTAGAGATAAGGAAGAGGTAATACGTAGGTCAAGAACTAAGGGTAAACTAGAATATGAGGGCACGGTAATAATGTTGTTTTCTGATTATGCACAAGAAACAATAAGAAAAATAAGTCATTTTATTGACATTAAAAAAATGTTGCCCTCCAAAAACGTGAAGTATTCAATGATGTTTCCGGCTAGGCTGAGAGTGGAATGGGAAAATAAGAGTTGGTTCTTTGACACAGTTGAAGCGGCAGAAGTATGGATTAAAGAAAAGATAAACGTTTGAGGAAATAGGGCTGGGGCTTGGTTGGGAGGGAGTAATGCAAGAGAGAGGGCTAGGTGCAGATGCGATCCTGGGCCATTGAGGAAGGGTGGGTTAGGGAGGGATTTGCGGCCTGTTGCGGCGTCCCCTTCTGGGTAGGAGGTGTTAAAAGTTTTTTGTTTTTTTTCTCCTCTTCCTCTCTCTCTCGGCCCTCCCCTTCATCCCTCCGCGCTCTTTTCCCCTCCCCCTTTCTTGGGTTCATAGGAAGATAGGAAATAAAAAGCCCTCATAAGGAGACTGGATGAGATTAATCTCATGGAATATTAGGGGACTTGGTAGGGGAATTAAGAGAGTTGCGATCTTTGATTCAATACATAGGATGTTGCCAGCCATGGTTTGCCTGCAAGAAACACATTTGACAGGTGAGACTCTATAAGCCATGGGTACATTA
This sequence comes from Bufo gargarizans, assembly GCF_014858855.1. NCBI lineage: Eukaryota > Metazoa > Chordata > Amphibia > Anura > Bufonidae > Bufo > Bufo gargarizans. The sequence continues at coordinate 113,598,710 of NC_058084.1, read as the reverse complement.
TGCCTTTTACTCGGTATTCTCATCATATGCGAGAGGAGTGAGTATATTGATCCACCGAAATATAGGCATTAAAATAGTAAATACATACAGGAGTATGTGACTGTTAAAATATCACAAGTACTAACAAGTATTGATCGAGCACCAAAGTTTTCAGCTGCTTGGGTGCTCTGGCCGAATACATCGGGATGCTCGGGTGCTCTACCGAGCACCTGAGTATAATGGAAGTGAACCCGAGCATTAAACCAGGCACCCCCTGCTCTGAAGAGGGGAGGGTGCCTGGTTCATAGGAAAAGGTCAGAAATTAATGGAAACACCACCAAAATGGTTCGGGAACTGCATGGGGAGGATGTCTGGATATATATTGGACTCCCAGGTTGCTGCTGGGAACTATGTTGTCCGAGTAGTACACCATTTTTACAGACTGACAATAATACGCCCAAAACCGAAGATAAAATCATTTTTAGAGGAAAAACTTTCCTGTATATTTACTTGTATATAAAGTGCAAGTGCTGCCAAAAATTTAAAGGAAGAGGCACTCCGATACAACCTGTATATCACATAAAGGTGGGCCTCATTCACATTGTGGTTCAATTGTTAATGTAGTGGGACTCCTACACTGCATGAAGTGAAAGGGCTGCCAGAAATTACAAGGAACCGGCACTCCAATACACCCTTTGTTACACATAAAGGAGGGCATCATATGCAGCCTTGAAAAATTATAATTGATGGCCTGCTGGTGACCCACAAAAACATTTGGGGCAAGGGCCTGCTGATCTGACCATCTAAAACATTATGGGAGAGGGCCTGCTGCTGTTTTAGTGACTCTAGATAACATTGGGTCTGATCGCACGTCCCTATGATGGGGACGATCCATTCCGATGTCTGCCCTATCAACTTTCAATGTTATTTTCAGCTCAAACCATGGTGACCACGGGTAATGGTGAATCAGTGTTCTATTCTGGAGAGGGAGCCTAAGAAACGGCTACGTCTACCACATCCAAGCAAGGCAGCATGTGTGCAAATTACCTATTAGTTATAATTAGGTGAGGGCCTGCAGGTGAGCTGACCCGGTAAAAGATTTTAGGTGCTGGCCTGCAGGTGATATGACCCTGTAAAAGATTTTAGGTGCAGGCCTGCAGGTGAGCTGACCCTGAAAAATATTTTAGGTGAGGGCCTGCTGGTGAGCTGACCCTCTAAAAGGTTGTAGGTGAGGGCTTGCATGTGAGCTGATCTTCTAAAACATTATATGTGAGTGCCTGCAGATGAGGAGACCTAGTAAAAGATTGTAGGTGAAGGCCTGCTGGTGAGGTGACCCTGTAAAAAATTATATGCGAGAGCCTGCTGGTGAGCTGACCTTGTAAAAGATTTGAGGTGCGGGCCTGCTGGTGAGCTGACCCTGTAAAAGATTTTAGGTGTGGGCTTGCTGGTAATCTGACCCTGTAAAAGATTGTAAGTGGGGCCTGCTGGGGAGCTGAGCCTGTAAAAAATTATATGCAAGGGCCTGCATGTGAGCTGATCCTCTAAAAAATTATATGCGAGTGCCTGCAGATGAGGAGACCCAGTAAAAGATTGTAGGTGAAGGCCTGCTGCTGAGGTGACCCTGTAAAAATTATATGCAAGGGCCAGCTGGTGAGCTGACCCTGTAAAAGATTTGAGGTGCAGGCCTGCAGGTGAGCTGACCCTGTAAAAGATTTTAGGTGCGGGCCTGCTGGCAATCTGACCCTGTAAAAGATTGTAAGTGGGGCCTGCTGGGGAGCTGACCCTGTAAAAAATTATATGAGAGGGCCTGCTGGTGAGCTGACCCTGTAAAACATTATATGCAAGAGCCTGCTGGTGAGCTGACCTTGTAAAATATTTGAAGTGCGGGCCTACAGGTGAGCTGACCCTGTAAAAGATTTTAGGTGCGGGCCTGCTGGTAATCTGACCCTGTAAAAGATTGTAAGTGGGACCTGCTGGGCAGCTGACCCTGTAAAAAATTATATGAGAGGGCCTGCTGGTGAGCTGACCCTGTAAAACATTATATGCGAGAGCCTGCTGGTGAGCTGACCTTATAAAAGATTTGAGGTGCGGGCCTGCAGGTGAGCTGACCTTGTAAAAGATTTGAGGTGCAGGCCTGCTGGTAATCTGACCCTGTAAAAGATTGTAAGTGGGGCCTGCTGGGGAGCTGACCCTGTAAAAAATTATATAAGAAGGCCTGCTGGTGAGTTAGTTGACCCTCTAAAAGGCTGTAGGTTAGGGCCTGCAGGTGAGCTGACCCTCTAAACAATTATCGCCCAAAATGAACGTGACTTTCGCATATATGAAAATCAAAAAAGCTTTATTATAAATATACATATACAATACATACATACATAATGATAAAAAAAATACAGCACAAAGGCGGGACACACGGATGAGGAACAGGACCGAAGGAGAGGCCGGGAGATCAGCACACCAAGGAACAGGTAAAAAGCATGAAAGCTAGAAAACCACACCGAAAAACCTCATGGCGACAAAGCCCCAGACAAGATACAATTGAGGCAATTGCAGTAACATTGAGTGGTGTATCGATCTCTCGGCCGCCTCCTGACCCAACGCCGTTTCGCCAGAAACCTGGCTTCTTCCAGGGATATGGAAACATAAGAAAACACCTCCCCTATATAGTGCCCACACAGGTGTGTGGAAGATAATTAAGATTGCAGGACCTGATGACGTCTGCGCCAATGATGTTGGAGATCCAATTATTGGGAACTAATCAGCGGAGGTATGTAAGCCTAGTGGGGGCGGAACTGGACTGACGCGGCGATCATGTGATCAAACACATGACCGCAGCGTCAGAGGTATGTCCAGGAATACGCACAGAGTGAGCCAAAAGGACCAATCTATGGGCCATAAGGTCATATGGAGGGAGTGCCGGGGGCGGTAAACAGAGCCACATCTACTGGGGGCGGAGGAGTAGTGATGCGGCGCGCACGTGATCAAGCATGTGATCACAACGTCACAGGCACCAGGGAGAAACGCGGTCGAGCGGTATAGCACATGATCGCGGCGCCATGACTCAATCAAGGATTGAGTCGTGGTGCCGCGATCATGTGCTATACCACTTGACCGCCCCATCACTGACTGCGAGCCTGCGGTGGGGTCGTTTCTCACTGGTGCCTGTGACATTGCAATCACATACTTGATCGCGTGTGCGCCGCGTCACCACTCCTCCGCCCCCAGTAGATGTGGCTCTGTTTATCCGGCGGTGCTGCTATTATGTGCTTGGTCGCACGTTGACCGCGTCGTCCCCGGAATTCCCTGGACATACCTTTGATGCTGCAGTCATGTGTTTGATCACATGATCCACGAAAATAGGCCCTAGTAAGACCCTCGGGATTTAACCCTCAAATACACCACTGGTCAAAAGACCAAAAAAAGTCCCTATAGGGGTCTACTAATTTGGAAAATAAAAGCCAAATACTTTATTTAGTTTATTTAAAAAGGGGAGTTAATACCCCACAAAAACCACACATTTTAAAACTATCAGGTGGCAATGCAAATTTGTGTAAGGATTTGCTTCTCTCTCATTTAATTTGAGAAAATATATGTGCAGGTGGGTGGTTGGTGACAGTTTACCACAATTGGATATACCCTATTGCTTGGTGTCCTGGGACCTGGGCCCAAGTTCCGGACACCGCTACGCTGGTTGTCTCTACACTGGTACCAAACAGCACCACACTGATTCAACACACACAGAACTGTAGCCCTACTGATACGTGGGGTTTACACATTTGCTGCCAACTGAACTAAAACAAGCGCCTAACACTAGTCCCCACCCGACATGTTTCGCCGCGATGCGGCTTCGTCAGGGGTTCGGGGTATTAGTGTCGGCGCGCTGAACAAACAAGGGTTTTATGCCTTAGGTAACGCCCCAGTTTGTATGTTGCAGGGGACCCATTGGTCATATCCGCAAAGGGGGGCGTGTCTCCGAAATCACGTGTGCAGGCGCCTAGCGATGAGGTCACCACAGGCTGCATATGTCCGGCCATAGCACTGTTTGAACAGCTGTTGTGCTATTGGTTGCGGCCGTCGGGGGCGTCGCTCGTATATGACGTGCACCGGCGCCCAGCGATGACCTCATCACCAGGCGTCCACTCACCCCGAGCCAGTCATTGACGCCGTCTGATGACAGCGTGACCATCGTCATCACCTCACCTCCCCATGAGGGAAGTGGGAGTGGTTATCTCAAAAGATACAATGCCAGAACATACACTGGATACATGTTAGGTGAAATGACTGGATACAGGCAAATAGACATTATTTACTTAGATAGGGGGAGAAAAGAGCAAGGTGAAGAGATACACATTATATTAACCATTTTATTAGGCTAACACCAGCGATTTATACACTATATATAATTCGCTGGTCAGAATTATGTAACTCCATTTGTCATATAGTATCTATCACCCTGCTCCATTTTACCACAGCATATATAGCCTTGTCGGCTCTAAAGAGAGGTTTTATAGGAATAATCTTGTCCCTTTATGAAATTTTATAGATTTATTTTATTTTTATAATTTTATCCTCTCATAGATGACGAAATTTCTTTTTTGCAGAATGTTATAATTTTTATTATTTACAAAAAGGCAGAAAAGGAGAAGCCTTCATTGAGGCCGGATAAAGTTTGACTTGACAGTCTATATATCCATTTGGCCTCTTCTCTTAGCAGTCTGATGTCCAGATTTCCAGATCTGGGGCCCAATTTGACTTGGGAGAGCCCCCAGAATTTCAGTACATCTATCCGGCCATTGTGAATATATGACACATGTCTATATAGGGAAGTATCTTTTTTTGTGTTAATTGCACTAATGTGTCCCGAAATCCGTCTCCTCAGTTCCTGAACCGTCTTGCCAACATACAACTTTGGACATG